>NC_092341.1:40465000-40765000 GCF_046630445.1 Rutidosis leptorrhynchoides | reverse complement strand
TTCTTCCGTAGATGAAACGCGGTTGGTTCATCCTCTCGATTGAGGGGTTTTCAAGAATCATGAAAGATTTGAACACGCATTGTAATTGTCGAGATATATATGAGGTTTAAGATGAAATCAAGTGGCAAGCTTGAAGAATTATTTAGTTTCATATGTTATAATCAATATTTTAATTTAATTCGTTTTAATTGTCCAAAGTTAGCAGTCCAATAGTCCGATGGTTCAATGATTCATATATAATTTAATATATAATATTCGAATTAAATAATACGTATCGTGACCCGTGCACCGGTCTCGGTGTCGATCACAACTCAAAGTATATATATATTTTGGAATCAATTCCGACCCTGTATAGCCAACTCCCACCTTTACATATAGAGTGTCTACGGTTGTTCCGAAATATATATATAGATGGGTCAATATGATAAGTCGAAACCTTGTATACGTGTCCCGTTATTTAAATGCGTAAAATAAATAAATATATATCATGACCCATTATACAACGTGTTGTCTCAGAATTAATCCGACGTATTGTTGTACATGTGTCCCGACAGTATGTACAATGCAGAAATTTAAAATTGCGAGAATGTAAATTGCGATAAATTAAATGTTAATCAGTTAGCTGGGAACAGTTAGCCGGAACAGTTAGTGTGTAATCCTAACCAAATTTTTGATTAGTTAATTCGTCTGTTTCTAACACTTTTTATTTTGTCCAATGTTTTCTTCGTTATGCCACTTGTTGGATTCTGATAGATCAAAATCCAAATATGAAATTTGAATAGAATGGTTATTCTGTGGTGAACAGATACGTATATCGGTAGTTGTAAGTAGAATAGTGAATGATCGTTGAATCAGATTCGAAGAATGTACAGTGTAACTTATTAATGTGAATTCTAAATATTCCTCGGGTACTACCCACCCGTTAAAATATTTTCATCATTAACAGTTTGTACGAATGAAATTTTTTGATTACAATCTTTATGAAAATATACCTGCATATATATTTTCTTCGGATGTAATCATGGATTTAATGAGTCAATAAGATATTAAACTCATTTGATTTATCGTTAATACTAGATTACATAATCTCTAAAACTTTAGAAATTACATAACCACCATGTCAAACGAGGAAAAATGAGGTAGAATGATACGTAATGCGAAGATAATTGATGTAGATCGATGTGTAGAACGAAGTTCATACTCGAAGTACAGATGGTGATATTGAGGCGTGTAATGTTGATAGTACAGATTGTGATGTTTGAGAGTTACAGCACGGTTATGGTTTAGAAATGATAAGGTACTGTCGACGTCGATGATGGTGGTACTGAGGATTGCGATGTTGATGTTACTGGAGGTACTGGTTATGCTGCTGGTGCTGCCGCTGGTGCTTGTAACCTTCGCACCAGGTTCTCCAAAGCCGCCACACGAGCGCGTAGTTCGTTAACTTCTTCTATTATGCCGGGATGATTGGCGGTTGGGACGAGCGAATGAACAAGATTCGAAATATGGGATAGTATATAGTCGTGACGAGATACTCTCGAGATGAGAGAGAAAATGGTTTCTCGAACAGGTTCGCCGGTAAGTGCTTCAGGTTCATCGTTAAGAGGACAATTTGGTGGATGGAATGGATCACCTTCTTCTTGTCTCCAGTGATTTAGTATATTACGAACCCATCCCCAATTCATCCAGAATAGATGATGGGAAATTGGTTGATCCATTCCGGTGATACTGTCGTCGGAGCTCGACTGGAAATCCATATCGACGTAACTGTCGAAGTTGGAGGAATCTGAACTAGATGCGGAATCCATCTTGTATATTCGGAGAAATGAGTTTTTGGGTTAAGAATAAATTATAGGAATTGGGTTTGGTACTCTTCAATTCATAATTTACATATGTATTTATAATACTCAAAATCCCGTGAATCACGGAGAATCTTTGAAAAGATGTCGGCCAAAAGTAACAATAACAGATACGCTAAGATATGAATTTTGTCTATACACTATCGATGCACTTAAATGCAGTAAGACGTGTCTAGACTTATGAATGATAAGTAGGCAGTTCCCTAGAGATGATAAGCAGATGGTTTCCGACTAAAAATGATAAGCAAAACTTTTGATAGGCAGACACGGTCAAAGTCCAGACTCACTAATGTATCCTAACAACTACCAGTTAGACACACTAATGCAAGGCCTGGTTCGCTAAGACCAACGCTCTGATACCAACTGTAAGAATCCGAAACTAATCATCCGGACGATGTCCATATTGATTACAAACGAATTACAACAGTTGATAACATCGCGAGGTACTTGACCTCTATATGATACATTTTACAAACGTTGCATTTATTCTTAAAAGGCAATCTATCTTTACATCAAACATTAATAAACTCGTCTAACATTTCTCGATATTCGAATGACCTATTCTGTTATTTACTTAATAAATGTCTTTAATGATCTTCAATGACTCAAATGCAACGTTCTTGTATCATGGTTTAAATGGTCCCAAGTAGTATCCTTAACATGAGCTAATGCACAGCGGAAGACTTAATTCGTACCTGAGAATAACATGCTTTAAAACGTCAACATAAAGTTGGTGAGATATATAGGTTTGATGCTAGCAGCGTTATAACAATGGACCACAAGATTTCATATTCAAAAACATAATACACTCGCAAGTGTATGAAAAGCATTCCAAGCAATGGGCACCCGGTAACTAGCCTTAACAAGAGTGTGTACCCCTGAGTTATAATAATATGTGCACCGAATCAAGTGCGTTCCGTTAACCTCGAAGTACTAAACACCCGTTCTTCTAGTTTACTAGAACAACATCTGGGTGGGGGTGTAAAACCCGATAGATCTATCTTTAGGATTCGCGCCTACCAGTTCATAAACCAATAGTTAAAGTTACCAAGCTAGGGGATTTTTGATTCAAACCCATGTAGAACGTAATTTTAGTCACTTGTGTCCATAACGTAAATCATTTATAAAAACAGCGCATGTATTCTCAGCCCAAAAATATTTAGAGTTTAAAAGGGACTATATACTCACCTAATGTATTTTGTAGTAAAAATACATATAACACCATTGATAACTTATAAGGTTGGCCTTCGATTCACGAACCTAATTAATTATGTATTTATATATTGATTAATATCTATTTAACAAATAAAGTCAAGTCCTAGTGTACCTTAATCCTAATGCTCGAGACTAAAATGTAAAAGTTAATAAAAATCGGTTTTACTTAAAATGATTTTCGAAAATTTTATGCATGATTAAATATAGTTAAATATCGTCAAAATTCATTTAGTGAATAATATAACTTATTTATTGTTAAATAAACTTTATTTAAAAATATACCAAAATGATAAATTACTAAATAATAATTTCATTAAAATAATACTTTTAATAAATATACTAATAATAATAATTTAACAGTTTTATTGATCAAATATAATAATTTGATAATTTTTAATAAAAATATTATTTGTTTTAATAATGATAATCATAATCATAATAATAATAATATTAATATTTTCATAAAAAAATAATACTTTTATTAAAAATGATAACTTTTATGTTAATAATAATAAAAATTATAAGTTGACAATAATAATGATCAAATGGTAATTTAATAGTTTTTGGATTAAAATATTAAATGTTTTTAGATAATAATAATCATAATAATATTTTGATAATAATAAATAATAATAATAATCAAATAATAATAACGATTTTAACGACGACGTAAAAACAAAAATATTCATTTTTAAAAATTTGTACAGAAGTTCAATTGGCTATAACTTTAAATCCGTCCGTCGAATCCATTTGACATCTAAATGAAAAGTTTATAGTTTTTCGCCACCTTTCCAAAAACATATAATTCATATATCTTATCTTAACCGCAGGAGTAGCTAATTTAGATTCTATCCTAATGTATATTTTGACAAAAATAAGTAAATAAACATGCTTGATCCTAAATTCTCGAGCACTAGTCAGGGACACACTAAAAGTAAATAAAAATTAAGTTTAGAGTGCTCACGTATCAATATTGAGATCCAATATTGTAGGATAGATATATAAACACTCCGAAAGCGATAAATACTAGTTTAGCTCACGAGCAAAACCCCCGATCCATA
The DNA here is from genome assembly GCF_046630445.1 of Rutidosis leptorrhynchoides. Classification (NCBI taxonomy): domain Eukaryota; kingdom Viridiplantae; phylum Streptophyta; class Magnoliopsida; order Asterales; family Asteraceae; genus Rutidosis; species Rutidosis leptorrhynchoides. The sequence goes on along the minus strand of NC_092341.1, from coordinate 40,760,865 downwards.
CCCATAACTTCCATGGCAATGACTCATAATCTCCTCAATTCTACCCCACTCACAAAACTAGTTTTGAAAGTACTTGGGCAGAACCCCGTCCTCACATTTTGTGTATAATCAATAATAATAATACTCCTAGTTAATAATATTTCTAATCATAATAATAATAATAATTTTAATAATAATAAAAATAATGAAATTTTTAAGAATAATCACGTAGTATTATGTGTAAGAGTGTAAAAAAATAATAATATAAATAATTGTGGAGTATTATGTGTAAGAGTGTGCGTGTGTGTTTTTGTGACTAAAAGATCAAAGCACGTTGGCCAATTTATAGCCAGAATCTGAGACGGATTTGAAATAAAGTTTAATTTATTTAATTTGAATAATTAATTAAATATTATATTTTATTTACGTTAAAGGTAAAAATATAATTTTTACAAAAATTACATTTACTTTGTCACATGACTAATGTCCCGGTTCCGGTTTTTCAAGTAAAGTTTCGTACACTAAGAAAACTAACGGTTTACGTTTTGGGACTTGTACCTTTATCAAAATAATAGCTTTTAAATTATAAAAAAATAGTCCCACTAAAAATGTAACTTAACCTTTTGAGCATTGTGGTCATTTACTCGTATAAATCAAAGTTTAGTTATTTTCCAAAATATATTTTTAAATCGAAAACGCTTTGTATTTAGTTAAATATTTTATTTAATCATTTTACGAAAATATATAATGAATACGTTTTGTTTATATATTTGTTTTTATTAAAAACCCGGACCGTTAACGCTTACCAATTGACAAAAGGTTTCTAGAAATACTACGACTTTTAAGAAAACGTTTAATCTTAATAACTCGTTAATAATTTGATAAAAGCAGTTTCAGATATTTATATCATCTTTTACTATCGTCGATAAATATAATAATCTTATATTGAAACCTAAATATTACATATCTAATATTTTTGTTATCGTTATCAAATAATAAATATATATCGTATACGCACATAAATGTTCGTGAATCATCAGGCTTGGTCAAGAAGGTTACTAATCATCCAGTTAAAGATTTAAGACTTTCTAGACTCAACATTAGGGTTTTTGCTTATCGTGTCGGAAACATATAGAGTTTAAGGTTTAAATTTGGTCGGAAATTTCCGGGTCGTTACATATATATATATATATATATATATATATATATATATATATATATATGTATATATATATATATATATATATATATATATATATATATATATATATATATATTATATTTTAATTTTTACTAAATTAATTATTGTGCATTTTGGTCCCTGCACATTTTATTCGCGTTAGTCCTTCATTAAATTTTTATTGATGATGACGAGCCATGATCGTTAGTTTAGGTAACCTCGTTACCCATTTCGTTACTTTCAATAGTTTCGATTTTCTAACCGAGTTCGTTTGCTATGGACAACCTATGTTTCAAGTTCGTTTGTTAAGTATAAAAATGTTCGAAAATGTTGGGTTGTTTTAGTACCCACCCATTATTAGAAATTTTGTCCCGAAATTTACTTGTGGCCATCAGTCAGCGTTGCGTTTGAAAACGGGTGAGGATATTTTCATTTTACTTGGTCTTTACGTTCCTTACATGAACCTAGCTCCTCAACGGGCGTTCTAACGAAGTTTTGAAAATAGGAATCGTTCTATGTTTGAGTCGTTTGACCTCACGGTCATAATTTTTCTAGGCTATTCTATGAAGTTCAGTTTCTCATCAATTTGTAGTTCATCTAGTCGAATAACATGATCCGTTTCTGCCTGGTGTTTCTTTAAAGTTCGATACATGAAACACATCATGTATTCCCACGAGTTGTTGAGGTAGTTGTAGTTGATAGGTTACTGGCCTAACACGTTCGGCGATCTTCGAATGGCTCTACGTATCTCGGGCTTCATTTTCTTTGTTTACCAAAGCGTATCATACCTTTCCAAGGTTACACCTTTAGCGTGACCATGTCATCGATTTGAAACTCTAACGGTTTCCTTCGGACGTCGGCATAGTTCTTTTGACGAATTTGGGCCGTCTTAAGCCTTTCTTTAATTTACAAAATTGTTTCGGTAGTTTCATGAATAATCTCGGGACCAACCAGTTTCATGCTTGATGGTCTTTGATGCTCGTTCATGACTTTAGAACAAGTCAAACACTCCATCATAAGTAGCAATATCCGTCTTCATTTCAGGCCATCAATATAACATTTTCAGGTCATGGTACATTTTGTCGGCACTTGGGTGAATTGGATACTTGTACTTCATCAAGCATCAGCTTCCTTAGTCCTTCAAATTTTGGTGTCCGAATTCGTCCAATGAAATATCGGGTTTCATCACTTTTAACTTCGAATTACTTCTACAATCCTTTGATAGATTCATCCCTCACATTCTCCTTCTTGAGTGCTTCGAGCTGTACATCTCGAATTCGTGAAGCGAGGTTTGTATAAACTACCACGTTTAGTGCTCGTACTCGTAGTGGTTTTACTCTCTCTTTCCAGCTTAAAGCATCGGCAATCGCGTTTGCTTTTTCTAGGGAGAGCCTTTCCATCTTAAATCATGAGATGTGTAGTTTTGCTCATGAATCTTCAGTTGACGTGATGCATAAGCAATGACCTTCGATCGTTGTATCAATACACAACTAAATCCTTGGCGTGAAGCATCACAATGGAGTCATCATTCCCATCTGGCAATGATAAAACAGGTGCGGAAGTTAACTTTTGCTTCAGTAGCAGCCTCTTACTCATTGGACCATGTATACTTCTTGCCTCTGTGAGTTAAGGCAGTTAACGGTCAAGCATTTCTTGAGAAATCTTCAATAAATCTTCTATAGTAACCAATGAGTCCTAAAAATTGTTGTACATGTGTCAGCGTCTTGGGAACTTTCCAATTCTTGATGTAGTGACCCGAACTTTTCCATGTTTATATATATTAAATGAAATTGATATTTACATGATTAAGTGTTTCCAACATGTTAAGCAATCAAACTTGTTAAGACTTGATTAATTGAAATAGGTTTCATATAGACAATTGACCACCCAAGTTGACCGGTGATTCACGAACGTTAAAACTTGTAAAAACTATATGATGACATATATATATATATATGATTATATATATAATTAATATGATATTATGATAAGTAAGTATCTCATTAGGTATTTTAACAGTGAGTTATATACATAAAATTGTGTTTATTGAATTAAGAAACTCGAAACGATATATATAACGATTATCGTTATAACAACGTCTTACTAATTACATATGAATCATATTAAGATATTGTTACACTATGTTTAATCATGATAAATTATAAGTAAACATTTCATTATGTATATTAACAATGAACTACATATGTAAAACAAGACTACTAACTTAAGAATTTCGAAACGAGACATATATGTAACGATTATCGTTGTAACAACATTTAACTGTATATATATCATACTAAGATATATTAATATATCATAATATCATGATAATGTAATAATTTAACATCTCTTTAGATATAATAAACAATGGGTTAACAACATTTAACAAGATCGTTAACCTAAAGGTTTCAAAACAACATTTACATGTAACGACTAACGATGACTCAGTTAAAATGTATATACATGTAGTGTTTTAATATGTATTCATACACTTTTGAAAGACTTTAATACACTTATCAAAATACTTCTACTTAACAAAAATGCTTACAATTACATCCTCGTTCAGTTTCATCAACAATTCTACTCGTATGCACCCGTATTCGTACTCGTACAATACACAGCTTCTAAATGTATGTACTATTGGTATATACACTCCAATGATCAGCTCTTAGCAGCCCATGTGAGTCACCTAACATATGTGGGAACCATCATTTGGCAACTAGCATGAAATATCTCATAAAATTACAAAAATATTAGAAATCATTCATGACTTATTTACATGAAAACAAAATTACATATCCTTTATATCTAATCCATATACCAACGACCAAAAATACCTACAAACACTTTCATTCTTCAATTTTCTTCATCTAATTGATCTCTCTCAAGTTCCATCTTCAAGTTCTAAGTGTTCTTCATAAATTCTACAAGTTCTAGTTTCATAAAATCAAGAATACTTCCAAGTTTACTAGCTCACTTCCAATCTTGTAAATTGATCATCCAACATCAAGAAATCCTTGTTGTTTACAGTAAGATATCATTCTAAATCAAGGTAATACTCATATATAAACTTTGATTCAATTCCTATAACTATAACTATCTTAATTCGAGTGATAATCTTACTTGAACTTGTTTTCGTGTCATGATTCTACTTCAAGAACTTTCAAGCCATCCAAGATCCTTTGAAGCTAGATCATTTCTTGTCACTTCTAGTAGGTTTATATACTAAACTTGAGGTTGTAATGATGTTCATAACATCATTCGATTCATACATATAAAACTATCTTATTCGAAGATTTTAACATGTAATCACTAGAACATAGTTTAGTTAATTCTAAACTTGTTCGCAAACAAAAGTTAATCCTTCTAACTTGACTTTTAAAATCAACTAAACACATGTTCTATATCTATATGATATGCTAACTTAATGATTTAAAACCGGAAAACACGAAAAACACCGTAAAACCGGATATACGCCGTCGTAGTAACACCGCGGGCTGTTTTGGGTTAGTTAATTAAAAACTATGATAAACTTTGATTTAAAAGTTGTTCTTCTGAGAAAATGATTTTTCTTATGAACATGAAACTATATCCAAAAATCATGGTTAAACTCAAAGTGGAAGTATGTTTTCCAAAATGGTCATCTAGACGTCGTTCTTTCGACTGAAATGACCACCTTTACAAAAATGACTTGTAAGTTATATTTCCGACTATAAAACTATTATTTTTATGTTTAGATTCATAAAATAGAGTTCAATATGAAACCATAGAAATTTGATTCACTCAAATCGGATTTAAAACGAAGAAGTTATGGGTAAAACAAGATTGGATATTTTTTGATTGTTGTAGCTACGGGAAATATTGTAACAATTCTATACAAATTATATCCTAGCTAACTTATATTGTATTATACATGTATTCTAATATATTATGTAATCTTGGGATACCAAAGACACGTATGCAAATGTTTTGACATATAATATCGACCCATGTATATATATTATTTGGAACAACCATAGACACTCTATATGCAGTAATGTTGGAGTTAGCTATTCACGGTTGAGGTTGATTCCAAAAATATATATACTTTAATTTGTGATCTAGACTGAGACGTGTATACACTGGGTCATGGATTGATTCAAGATAATATATATCGATTTATTTCTGTACATCTAACTGTGGACAACTAGTTGTATGTTACTAACGAGGACAGCTGACTTAATAAATTTAAAACTGTAAAACGTATTAAAAATGTTGTAAATATATTTTGAACATACTTTGATATATATGTACATATTTGTTATAGGTTCGTGAATCGAAAAGTGGCCAAGTCTTACTTCCCTACGAAGTAAAAATATGTGAAAGTGAGTTATAGTCCCACTTTTAAAATCTAATATTTTGGGATGAGAATACATGCAGTTTTATAAATGTTTTTCGAAATAGACACAAGTGATTGAAACTACATTATATGGGTGAATGATCGAAGCCGAATATGCCCCTTTTACTTGGTAACCTAAGAATTAGTAAACCGATCTACTAATTGACGCGAATCCTAAAGATAGATCTATTGGGCCTAACGAACCCCATCCAAAGTACCGGATGCTTTAGTACTTCGAATTCGTTTATATCATGTCGGAAGGATTTCCCGGAATGATAGGGGATATTCTTATATGCATCTTGTTAATGTTGGTTACCAGGTGTTCACCATATGAATGAATTTTATCTTTATATATGGGATGTATATTGAAATATGAAATCTTGTGGTCTATTATTATGATTTGATAATATATAGGTTAAACCTATAACTCACCAACATTTTTGTTGACGTTTTAAGCATGTTTATTCTCAGGTGATTATTAAGAGGTTCCGCTGTTGCATACTAAAATAAGGACAAGATTTGGAGTCCATGCTTGTATGATATTATGTAAAAACTGCATTTAAGAAACTTTTTTTTGATGTAATATATTCTTATTGTAAACCATTATGTAATGGTCGTGTGTAAATGGTATATGTGATGACCCGGAAATTTCTGACCAAATTTAAACTTAATCTTTAATGTTTCCGACATGATAAGCAAAGTCTATGAAGTTGAATCTCAAAATTTTGAATTATTCAATTACCCTTCGATTGTTCTCAACGATTCGCGAACAATTATATGTAAATAGGTACATATACTATAACTTGAAAACATAACAAAATGTTAAGTAAATGATACTGTGCATTAAACTTATTGGTTTGATTATCTGATTGATATATTCAACTACGGAATTAAAAGATTATGCCAAACGATTGAATTAAAAGATTTTTAATGAGTCCCTTAAGGATTATGATATTATTACGGATCTCGGTTGTGAGGTCCACATTGATTTGGGAAATCATTCATTCTTAATGGTATTCGAAATAAATGGTGAAGTGTTTGTTTAAATAACGTAATTTGGACACATACAATAATAAGGAATATTAACTGTTGGAATTAGATATATGAATAAATTGTGATATGTATTTTAAAACGTGTTTATTAATATTGAAAATATATATTTAACAATACGATAAAATATAATATTAACTTGGTCATAAAAATGAATTGTTATTATATATATTAAAAAATAGTGAGACAATGATTTATAGAAGTAAATGACCAAAATACTCGAAAGTTTAAGATATACTTTGAGTGGTATAGTTTAGGGATAATTTAAGGCTATATTTTGACAAAGGTACGTGACACGACATGTAAAATGAAAGTTTTCTCAGCGTACGAAAGGACATTTGAAAAACCGGAACCGGGACATAAGTCGAGTGATGAGGTACGACTTATCAGAACAAAAATTACAAGTCAACTATGCATGTGAATTTAATATAATATATAATTAATTATATAAATTAAATATATTATATATATAATATAAAATTATGTCGACAAACAAGAAGTTAAAAATTTGTGAGCTGTCCCAGGGTGCCATGCGATCGCATGGCCTTGAAGCACAAATCCCATGCGATCGCATGGGGTACTTTTTCAGAAAAGGATCTATAAATTGCTCGACTTTAGGCTCAGTTTTCACACTTCTTTCTCTAATCATATATTACTCCGTATTTATTTTATTTATTATTATTATTATTATTATTATTATTATTATTATTATTATTATTATTAAGATTAATATTATTATTAATCTTATTATTATTAATATTATTAATTAGTATATACATAAAATACTATGACGAGGTTATGAGCGTGTCACTTTCAAAATGGTTTTCAAGCGGGATAGAGCTAAGGAAATTATGGGTTATTGCCAAGGAGGTTATGGGTAATGTTCGGGGGTATATTTGTGAATTAAACCTAGTGTTTATCATCTCCGTTACGTCTACGTACTTTCCTACAATCTTGAATCTCAATACTGATACGTAAGCACTCATATCTTATCTTTTATATATTAATTATGTATCCATGTCTAGTGCTCGAGTATATATATATATATATATATATATATATATATATATATATATATATATATATATATATATATATATATATATATATATATATATATATATATATATATATTTATATATGCTTGTATGCTAAATTTCGTCGTTAAACAGTTTATAATGAATCACTAATTAAATACATATATTACTGGTAAAAGGTATATGATATACATGTTTTTGGAAAGCTGATGAAAAATCAATAACTTTTCATTTAGATATCGAATAGTTTCGATGAACGGATTAAAAGATATGATCAACTGAATTATGATTGATGTTAATTGAAATTGCTTTTGAATCTATAATTAAGATTTAAACAACTTATTTACGAGACTGATAAAGTGAACTTTTAAATATTACCAACCGAGTAAATGAATCCTTATATAAGGCATATCTCGTTTTGTTGAACTATTGTCAAAATTGAATTTTTGAAATGACTTTGGATAACTATTATATGTCGATCTCGAGCATTAGGATTGTGATACACTATGACCTGACCTAGCTTAATAGACATTTATTGACCAACATATGTTCTCTAGGTTGAGATCTACGATTAATTGGTAATCCGAGTTTCGGTCACATTTTGGTGAACAACTTTATATGCTGCTAAGGTGAGTTTCATTGCTCCCTTTTTAATTGCTTTTGCAATATATATATTTGGGCTGAGAATACATGCAATTTATTTTAAACGCAATGGATACAAGTACATACTTAATTCTACACTGAGTTTGAATCGAAAATCCCTTAGCTTTGGTAACTAGTAGCTGCCAGTACATAGGATATGGACTGGTGGGAGCGAATAACAGTATATGGATCCATAGGGCTTGACATCCCGTCCGAGCTAGAGCGCTAGCCTTTTAACGGACGTGTGTTATTTGATTTTAGGACACGTTGGTTTGCGTGTATTAAAACGAATGGGGTATTTATCATTATAACGTTAAAGCTTAGTTACCAGGGTGCTTTGTTACGTAGAATCTATTGACAAACTTTTGATAAACGTTTCTGGATGAAACAACTGAAATCTTGTGATCCACTTTTATATACAGATTATGCGAAACACTAAAACTATGAACTCACCAACCTTTGTGTTGACACTTGTTAGCATGTTTATTCTCAGGTTTCCTAGAAGTCTTCCGCTGTTTACTTATATGTTAGACAAGCTATGTGCATGGAGTCGTACATGGCATATTTTTCAAGGAAACGTTGCATTCACTAAATCATCACCATGTATCTTATTTTGACTGCATTGTCAACGGAAGTACTATTATAAACTATTATTTACGGTGATTGTCTATATGTAGTGTAGTGACCCGAACTTTTCAATGTTTATATATATTAATTGAGATTGATATTTACATGACTAAATGTTTCCAACGTGTTAAGCAATCAAACTTGTTAAGACTTGATTAAATGAAATAAGTTTCATATAGACAATTGATCACCCAAGTTGACCGGCGATTCACGAACGTTACAAAATTGTGAAAACTACATGTTGTGGTATATATAGACATATATATATGGTTGACATGAGATTATGATGAGTAAGTATCTCACTAAGTATATTAACAATGTGTGATATACATAAGAAATGAGTTTACTAAGTTAAGAAACTCGAAATGATATATATAACGATTATCGTTATGATAACGTCTACTAAATACATATGTATCATATTAAGATATTGATACACTATATTTAACATGATAAAATGATATTTAAATATATCATTAAGTGTGTTAACAATGAACTACATATGTAAAAACAAGACTACTAACTCAAGAATTACGAAACGAGACTTATATGTAACGATTATCGTTGTAACGATATTTTAATGTATGTATCATATTAAGAGATATTAATACATCATAATATCATGATAATATAATAATTTAACATCTCATTTGATATAATAAACATTGGGTTAACAACATTAATTGAGATCGTTAACTTAAAGGTTTCAAAATAACACTTACATGTAACGACTAACGAAGACTTAACGACTCCATTAGAATGTATATACATGTTGTGTTTTGATATGTATTCTTACACTTTTGAAAGACTTCAAGACACATATCAAAGTACTTCTACTTAACAAAAATGCTTACAATTACATACTCGTTCAGTTTCATCAACAATTCTACTCCTATGCACCCGTATTCGTACTCGTACAATACACAGCTTTTAGATGTATGTACTATTGGTATATACACTCCAATGATCAGCTCTTAGCAGCCCATGTGAGTCACCTAACACATGTGGGAACCATCATTTGGAAACTAGCATGAAATATCTCATAAAATTACAAAAATATTAGTAATCATTCATGACTTATTTACATGAAAACAAAATTACATATCCTTTATATCTAATCCATATACCAACGACCAAAAACACCTACAAACACTTTCATTCTTCAATTTTCTTCATCTAATTGATCTATCTCAAGTTCCATATTCAAGTTCTAAGTGTTCTTCATAAATTCATAAGTATAGTTTCATAAAAATCAAGAATACTTCCAAGTTTGCAAGTCTACTTCCAAGCTTTCTAATCCATTCCAAGTAATCATCTAAGATTAAGGAACCTTTGTTTTTTATAGTAGGTTATCTTTCTAATTCAAGGTAATATTCATATTCAAACTTTGATTCAATCTCTACAACTATAACAATCTTATTTCGAGTGAAAATCTTACTTGAACTGTTTTCGTGTCATGATTCTGCTTCAAGAACTTTCAAGCCATCCAAGGATCCTTTGAAGCTAGATACATTTTTCTCATTTCCAGTAGTTTTATCCATAAAACTTTAGATAGTAATGATGTTCATAACATCATTCGATTCATACATATAAAGCTATCTTATTTGAAGGTTTAAACTTGTAATCACTAGAACATAGTTTAGTTAATTCTAAACTTGTTCTCAAACAAAAGTTAATCCTTCTAACTTGACTTTTAAAATCAACTAAACACATATTCTATATCTATATTATATGCTAACTTAATGATTTAAAACCTGAAAACACGATGAACACCATAAAATCGGATATACACCGTCGTAGTGAAACCGGGGGCTGTTTTGGTTTGGATAATTAAAAACTATGATAAACTTTGATTTAAAAGTTGTTCTTCTGAGAAAATGATTTTTCATATGAACATGAAACTATATCCAAAAATCTTGGTTAAACTCAAAGTGAAAGTATGTTTTTCAAAATGGTCATCAAGATGTCGTTCTTTCGACGGAAATGACTACCTCTTTAGTAATTGACATGTAACTTAAATTTCCGACTATAAACCTATACTTTTTCTGTTTGGATTCTTAAATTAGAGTTCAATATGAAACCATAGCAATTTGATTCACTCAAAGAAGTTATGGGTAAAACAAGATTGGATATTTTTGATCTTTTTAGCTACGGGAAATGTTTAACAAATCTATACAAATCATATCCTAGCTAACTTATATTGTATTATACATGTATTCTAATATATTATGTAATCTTAGGATACCATAGACACGTATGAAAATGTTTTGACATATCATATCGACCCATGTATATATATTATTTGAAACAACCATAGACACTCTATATGCAGTAATGTTGGAGTTAGCTATACAGGGTTGAGGTTGATTCCAAAAATATATATACTTTGAGTTGTTGTGATGACCCGAAAAATTTCGACTAATTTAAACCAATTCTCTATACGATTTATTATTTTGGCACGTTAAACAAAGTCTGTTAGATTGAGTCTCAAAATTTTAGAACTGTTTCATATATACAATTACCTTTGACTACTCTCAACGATTCATGAACAATTATATGTATGTATATATATATATGTACAAGTAAAAATGACTTTCCTACAGTAAAACCCTAGTTGCTACAGTAAAAATTACTTTGCTACAGTAAAACACTATTTGCTACAGTAAAACACTATTTGCTACAGTGAAACCGTATTTTGCTACAGTACTACAGTGAAAACGACTTTGCTGCAGTGATTTGCTACAGTGATTTGCTACAGTACACTATTTGCTACAGTAAAACACTATTTGATGTCGACGAACTAGCAAACAAAAACGGAAAAGGCGGCCATACGATCGCATGGCAAAAACACTGAAAACTCATGCGATCGCATGAGCTACAGTAAATCGAAAAGTAATATAAATACGCAGTTTGTTCGACGAAATTTTTTCACATTTATCTCTCAATATTTATATATATATTATAATTTTAATTTTAAATTTAAGTTTAATAATAATAAGGTATATACGAGGGTGTTTTTAATTCGGGTTTCAAACCGCTTTAAGCTAAGGAAATATTGGGTATTATTCGGGGTATTATTCGGGGTGTTGTTCTTGAATCCAAGGCCAACCATACAGTCGTCTACCATCATTACGTCTACGCAATTTGCCTACAATATTGAATCGCAATATTGAACTGTGAGTTTATAGTCTCCCTTTTTAAATACTTTAAATATTTTTGGGCTGAGAATACATGCAATTTATTTTAAACACGATAAGACACAAGTACATACTAAATTCTACACTGAGTTAAATCGAAAATCCCTTAGCTTTGGTAACTAGTAGCTATCAGTACATAGGATATGGACTGGTGGGCGTGAATAATTGTATATGGATCCATAGGGCTTGACATCCCCGTCCGAGCTAGAGCGCTAGCCTTTTAAAGGACGTATGTTATTTGAGTTTAAGACACGTTGGTTTGCGTGTATTAAAACGAATGGGGTAATTATCACTATAGCGTTAAGTTTAGTTACCAGGGTGCTCTGTTACGTAGAATCTATTGATAAACTTTTGATGAAATCTTGTGGTCTATCTTTATATATGTTTATGACTCGAGCAATTAAACCTATAACTCACCAACATTCGTGTTGACTTTTTAGCATGTTTTATTCTCAGGTCCTTAGAATGCTTCCGCTATGATGTGCTTGTTGCCTGCATAGAGTCTCTCATGCTTTGTACAAAGTTTATTGCATTCAAAATAAAACTGCGTTGTGTAATAAATAATTGGACTGTGATGTCAACCTGTAAATTAAAGACTTATGTATTTCGGGGTTTTGCTTATACCTAAGCACTCGCCAACATGTTTATAACTTTCTATGTTTAGAAAGTCACTTATTTTAATGAATGCAATATTTTATCAAAACGTATCATATAGAGGTCAAAACCTTACTGTGGAATCAATGATTAACGTGCCGCGTCAATAGCGATTTTGACGGGTCGTTACAGTTGGTATCCAAGCTTGAGGTCATAGGGAACCAGAAATTACATTAGTGTGTTTAACTGGTAATTGTTAGGATGCATTAGTGAGTCTGGACTATGACCATATCTGTTTTTACTGATTTTTGCTTATTATTTGGCCAAAAACATTATATGTGATATATTTATATGCTAACGTAATTGTTGTTTCAATTATGTGATAGATGACTTCTTCTAATCCTATCATTTTGTACGACTCGGAATCGGACACTGAATCTATTCTATCCACAACTGAAAAGGGCGTTCCAATACCTATTAAAGAAGAAATTGTGTTAGCCGGGGAATCTCAACTCCCGGTAAACCCAGAGGAGGTTTCAGCTCCACCCAACTCTAGTTTTCCGGAGCCACAGTATCGTTGGCATGGACCCATGATCCCTGGAGTAAACGAGGATCGTCCATTTCTAAACAAATATGGACATTGGTCCAGATATACCACCGACGGGCGGGTTGTGCCGATTACGCCTGGCAGATTTCGGTTCATGACCACCGGTACATATTCTCGCAGTTCGTCATCATATTCTCCTACACATGACTCAGACAGTTCGTCATCAGATGAGATCAGTAAGGAGGAGGATTTCGCTAATGAAATAAAAGAGATCACTAAGGAGAAATTCCAACTTGCTATAGATAATAAAAATAACCACAATAATAAAAAGTCCTTAATTATTAAAAAGGAACAGGACCGTTCGATTCGTAACCACCCTTATTGTATTAAACCCACTGAGGCAACGGGTACCTCAAAACCCCAACCAAAAATAAAATACACTGCCAGAATGTCTGTCGGACCATGTGCACACAAACAATTGGCAGAGAGAACCAAATGGGAAGAAGTTTCTGATAGTTCTGAATAAACGACATAGCAACCATAAATCTTCCATGCGCTATCCTATTGCTTATGTGTGCTACTCTATCTTGTTATGTAAAATAAGCATATCTAAAATATCAGTATTGTATGGTATTGTATTATTTTGGTTTATTAATAATAAATGCATGGAATGATTATTTGTATTATTACTACTTCTTATTATTATTATTACATAATAATGTAGTAACTCGCTATAATTTTTCATAGTGGAATATTATTAGGATTTTAGTAGTTAATTCCTTGTACTAGCTATTATGTATGAACTTAACGGGTAGGTAATACCCTAGAAATAATTATAAAATGCTATAAGAAGAAAAGGCTTTTATAATAATCGGTTCATATTATTAATATGCTACGATTAACTATTGACAACTCATTTTACCTATAATATTCTATATGATTAAATTATATCTGTTGTGTTTATTGAAGAAACATGTCTCAAATGTCGGATGCTGAGTTTGAGCAACTAGTCGAGAAACGTGTGAATGAAAGAATTGCTGCAGCCGAGGCAACAAAAGCAACAGCCGAAGCAGCAGCCAAAGCAGCAGCCGTAAACACAAACTCACGAAACGGATGCTCATACAAAACTTTTCAAGGATGCAAACCACAGACGTTTAGTGGAACCGAGGGACCAGTCGGTCTAACCCGATGGTTTGAAAAGATGGAGTCCGTTTTCAAAATCAGTAATTGTGCGAACGGAGACAAGTCAAAGTATGCTTCGTGCACGTTGCAAGACGGTGCACTTACTTGGTGGAACAATTATGCTAAAGTAGAAGGAATAGATACGGCATATGATATCTCTTGGGAAGAACTGAAAAAGATGCTAATCGAGGAGTACTGTCCTCGAAACGAGATCAGAAAAATGGAATCTGAGTTACGTAATCTGAAGGTTATCGGCGCGAATCTCAATAACTATGAAAAGCGTTTCATGGAACTAGCCTTGTTGTGTCCCGAATTGGTGCCAAACGAGAAACGAAAGATAGAAATGTATATTGACGGTTTATCGATCAATATCAAAGGAAATGTTACATCGTCCAAACCAAATACGATGCAGGAAGCCATGACAATGGCACACCAACTCATGGACCAGATCACAGAGAGTTCGATTAAGGCACCAATTACCGAAGTCAAGACAACTGAAGGAAAGAGGAAATGGGAAGACTATAAGGGCAAAAGTACTCACCTGAAGAAACAAGAAACTTTTAAAGGTAAACAAGATGGGGCAACTGCAAGTCCAAACTATAAGGGACCCCATCCGTTCTGCAAAAGATGTTACACACATCATGCAGGTTATTGCCAAGTGGTCTGTGATAAGTGCAACAAGAAAGGACATGTGGCGAAAGATTGTTATGCCACCATTTCTGAAGTAAAGACAAAACTGACTGATGTCAAGAAATGTTTTGGATGCGGGAAGTCTGGTCACTTTATAAATCAATGCCCTGATAAGGAGAAGAACAAAGAACCCGCACGTGGGAGGGCATTTAATGTTAGTACCAGTGAAGCACGTGAGGATCCTAATCTTGTCACGGGTACGTTTACCGTTAATAATCAACTAGCTTCTATTATGTTTGATACGGGTGCTGATAGAAGTTATATGTGTAAAGACTTTAGTTCTAAACTAAAATGTGCATCATTACCTCTAGACGATAAATATACTATAGAATTAGCTAATGGTAAACTGATAAAAGCTGATAAAATTTGCTATGGTTGCGAAATGAATCTCGCTGGTGAAACCTTCAAAATCGATTTGATACCCATAGAATTAGGAAGTTTTGACGTAATCGTTGGCATGGACTGGATGTCCAAAATAAGAGCGGAAGTTGTTTGCGCTGAGAAAGCAATCCGCATCCCTCGTAAGGATGAAACGTCATTAATGATTTATGGGGAGAAGAGCAACTCAAAGCTGAACTTTATCAGCTGTATGAAGGCCCAGAAACTTATAAGAAAAGGTTGTTATGCTATTCTAGCACACGTAAAGAAGATCGATACTGAAGAAAGAAGCATTAATGACATGCCGGTTGTAAGAGAATATCCCGGAGTATTTCCAGAAGAATTACCGGGGCTTCCTCCACACAGATGTGTAGAATTCCATATTGATCTCATACCAGGAGCTGCACATGTAGCCCGATCTCCATATAGACTTGCACCTTCAGAAATGCAAGAATTACATGACCAGTTGCAAGAATTATCGGACCGTGGATTTATTCGTCCTAGTTTTTCACCTTGGGGTGCTCCTATTCTGTTCGTCAAGAAGAAGGATGGATCTATGAGAATGTGCATAGATTACCGAGAATTAAACAAATTAACGATCAAGAATCGGTACCCATTACCGAGGATTGATGATTTGTTTGATCAATTGCAAGGATCAAGTGTTTATTCTAAGATTGATCTACGCTCCGGATATCATCAGCTGAGAGTGAAGGAAGAAGATGTTCCTCAAACCGCGTTCAGAACCCGTTATGGTCACTATGAATTTCTAGTCATGCCTTTTGGATTGACTAATGCTCCAGCAGTATTCATGGATCTAATGAATCGCATCTGTAGACCGTATTTAGACAAATTTGTCATTGTTTTTATCGACGACATATTGATTTACTCGAAGAACAAGGAAGAACATGAGCAACACTTAAGACTGGTACTAGAGATACTCAAGAAAGAAGAATTGTACGCAAAATTTTCGAAGTGTGATTTCTGGTTACAAGAAGTACAATTTTTAGGACATGTTGTCAGTAAACATGGAATTAAAGTTGACCCTGCCAAGATCGAAGCCATTAGTAAATGGGAAACACCTAAGACTCCAACACAAATCCGCCAATTCTTAGGTCTTGCTGGTTACTACCGAAGATTCATTCAAGATTTCTCTAGAATCGCCAAACCCTTAACTTCATTGACTCAAAAGGGAAAGAAGTATGATTGGTCCACGGAACAGGAATCCTCATTCCAGTTATTAAAGAAGAAGTTAACGTCTGCACCCATTTTGTCATTACCAGAAGGAAATGATGATTTCGTGATCTATTGTGACGCTTCGCGCCAAGGTTTAGGATGTGTATTAATGCAACGCACAAAAGTTATCGCATATGCCTCACGACAACTAAAAATTCATGAAAAGAACTATACGACACACGATTTGGAACTTGGAGCTGTAGTTTTTGCACTCAAAATATGGAGACACTATCTATATGGCACCAAGTGTACAGTGTACACCGACCATAAGAGTCTTCAGCATATTTTTGATCAAAAACAACTCAATATGAGGCAACGTTGCTGGGTAGAGTTGTTAAACGATTACGATTGTGAAATCCGTTACCACCCCGGAAAGGCTAATGTTGTAGCTGATGCCCTAAGTCGAAAAGAAAGAGTAAAACCTCTTAGGGTCCGAGCTTTGAATATTACAATTCGTACCGATCTCACAAAGCAAATTCAAGCAGCACAGTTAGAAGCTTTAAAAGAAGAAAATGAAAAAGGCGAAATGAGCAGAGGGTTAGAAAAACAGCTTGAAGTAAAAGCTGATGGAACCCTGTATTTTGCTGGTAGGATATGGGTACCAAGACATGGTAACCTAAGGCAACTAGTACTGGATGAAGCACACAAAACAAGGTACTCAATTCACCCAGGAAATGGAAAAATGTACCACGATCTCAAGAAGTTCTATTGGTGGCCTAATATGAAAACAGAAATTGCTACTTATGTAAGCAAATGTTTAACGTATGCAAAGGTCAAAGCTGAGCACCAAAAGCCGTCAGGATTACTGCAACAACCAGAAATTCCGCAGTGGAAATGGGAAAGAATAACCATGGATTTCATTACGAAATTGCCAAGGACTGCAAGTAGTCATGATACTATTTGGGTGATAGTTGATCGTCTAACTAAATCAGCTCACTTTCTACCAATAAAGGAGACAGACAGTATGGAGAAATTAGCATGCCTATATTTGAAGGAAGTAGTTTCCAGGCATGGTGTACCTATCTCCGTCATATCTGATCGCGACACTCGATTCACATCACGTTTTTGGCAGTCATTACAAAAAGCATTGGGAACTCGATTAGATATGAGCACCGCTTATCATCCACAGACAGATGGTCAAAGTGAAAGAACAATACAAACATTGGAAGACATGTTACGGGCATGCGTGATTGACTTTGGAATCAGTTGGGATCGACACTTACCGTTGGCAGAATTTTCATACAATAACAGCTATCATACGAGCATCAACGCAGCGCCATTTGAAGCACTTTACGGTAGAAAGTGCAGATCTCCTATATGTTGGAGTGAAGTAGGAGAAAGACAACTTACTGGACCAGAAATTATTCACGAAACCACCGAAAAGATCATTCAAATACAACAGCGATTGAAAACGGCCATGAGTCGCCAAAAGAGTTATGCTGATGTAAGAAGAAAACCGCTAGAATTTCAAGTGGGCGACAAAGTCATGTTGAAAGTGTCACCCTGGAAAGGCGTTGTACGATTTGGTAAACGAGGAAAGTTAAGTCCTAGGTACGTAGGACCCTTTGAAATCACCGAAATAATTGGAGCAGTTGCTTATCGATTAAAGCTACCGCAAGAACTTAGTAGTGTTCACGACACATTTCACGTGTCAAATTTGAAGAAATGTTTAGCTGAAGAGGATGTCGTAATTCCTCTTGACGAAATACGAATTAATGATAAACTCCATTTTGTCGAAGAACCTGTTGAAATCATGGACCGTGAGGTCAAACAATTAAAACAAAGCAAAATACCGATAGTTAGGGTTCGTTGGAACGCAAGACGAGGACCCGAGTTTACTTGAGAACGTGAAGATCAAATGAAGCAAAAGTATCCACATTTGTTCACTGATATCGCTCATGAAACAGGTACTACTCAAAATTTCGGGACGAAATTTTCTTTAACGGGGAGGTACTGTGATGACCAGAAAAATTTCGACTAATTTAAACCAATTCTCTATACGATTTATTATTTTGGCACGTTAAACAAAGTCTGTTAGATTGAGTCTCAAAATTTTAGAACTGTTTCATATATACAATTACCTTTGACTACTCTCAACGATTCATGAACAATTATATGTATGTATATATATATATGTACAAGTAAAAACGACTTTCCTACAGTAAAACCCTAGTTGCTACAGTAAAAATTACTTTGCTACAGTAAAACACTATTTGCTACAGTAAAACACTATTTGCTACAGTGAAACCGTATTTTGCTACAGTACTACAGTGAAAACGACTTTGCTACAGTGATTTGCTACAGTAAATACTATTTGCTACAGTAAAACACTATTTGATGTCGGCAAACTAGCAAACAAAAACGGAAAAGGCGGCCATGCGATCGCATGGCAAAAACACTGAAAACTCATGCGATCGCATGAGCTACAGTAAATCGAAAAGTAATATAAATACGCAGTTTGTTCGACGAAATTTTTTCACATTTATCTCTCAATATTTATATTTATATTATAATTTTAATTTTAAATTTAAGTTTAATAATAATAAGGTATATACGAGGGTGTTTTTAATTCGGGTTTCAAACCGCTTTAAGCTAAGGAAATATTGGGTATTATTCGGGGTATTGTTCTTGAATCCAAGGCCAACCATACAGTCGTCTACCATCATTACGTCTACGCAATTTGCCTACAATATTGAATCGCAATATTGAACTGTGAGTTTATAGTCTCCCTTTTTAAATACTTTAAATATTTTTGGGCTGAGAATACATGCAATTTATTTTAAACGCGATAAGACACAAGTACATACTAAATTCTACACTGAGTTAAACCGAAAATCCCTTAGCTTTGGTAACTAGTAGCTGTCAGTACATAGGATATGGACTGGTGGGCGCGAATAATTGTATATGGATCCATAGGGCTTGACATCCCCGTCCGAGCTAGAGCGCTAGCCTTTTAACGGACGTATGTTATTTGAGTTTAAGACACGTTGGTTTGCGTGTATTAAAACGAATGGGGTAATTATCACTATAGCGTTAAGTTTAGTTACCAGGGTGCTCTGTTACGTAGAATCTATTGATAAACTTTTGATGAAATCTTGTGGTCTATCTTTATATATGTTTATGACTCGAGCAATTAAACCTATAACTCACCAACATTCGTGTTGACTTTTTAGCATGTTTTATTCTCAGGTCCTTAGAATGCTTCCGATGTGATGTGCTTGTTGCCTGCATGGAGTCTCTCATGCTTTGTACAAAGTTTATTGCATTCAAAATAAAACTGCGTTGTGTAATAAATAATTGGACTGTGATGTCAACCTGTAAATTAAAGACTTATGTATTTCGGGGTTTTACTTATACCTAAGCACTCACCAATATGTTTATAACTTTCTATGTTTAGAAAGTCACTTATTTTAATGAATGCAATATTTTATCAAAACGTATCATATAGAGGTCAAAACCTTACTGTGGAATCAATGATTAACGTGCCGCGTCAATAGCGATTTTGACGGGTCGTTACAGTTGTGATCTAGCCTGAGACGTGTATACACTGGGTCGTGGATTGATTTAAGATAATATAAATCGATTTATTTTTGTACATCTAACTGTGGACAACTAGTTGTAGGTTACTAACGAGGACAACTAACTTAATACACTTAAATCTTTAAAACATAATAAAAATGGTTGTAATTATATTTTGATCATACTTTGATATATATGTATATATTTGTATAGGTTCGTGAATCGATCCGTGGCCAAGGCTTATTTCCGAGGAAGGAAATATCTGTGAAAGTGAGTTATAGTCCCACTTTTAAAATCTAATATTTTTGGGATGAGAATACATGCAGGTTTTATAAATGATTTACAAAATAGACACAAGTACGTGAAACTACATTCTATGGTTGAATTATCAAAATCGAATATGCCCCTTTTTATTAAGTCTGGTTATCTAAGAATTAGGGAACAGACACCCTAATTGACGCGAATATTAAAGATAGATCTATTGGGCCTAACAAACCCCATCCAAAGTACCGGATGCTTTAGTACTTCGAAATTTATATCATATCCGAAGGGTGTCCTGGAATGATGGGGATATTCTTATATATGCATCTTGTTAATGTCGGTTACCAGGTGTTCACCATATGAATGACTTTTATCTCTATGTATGGGATGTGTATTGAAATATGAAATCTTGTGGTCTATTGTTATGATTTGATATATATAGGTTAAACCTATAACTCACCAACATTATTGTTGACGTTTAAAGCATGTTTATTATCAGGTGAATACTAAGAGCTTCCGCTGTTGCATACTAAAATAAGGACAAGATTTAGAGTCCATGTTTGTATGATATTGTGTAAAAACTGCATTCAAGAAACATATGTTGATGTAATATATTCCTATTGTAAACCATTATGTAATGGTCGTGTGTAAACAGTATATTTTAGATTATCATTATTTGATAATCTACGTAATATTTTTAAAACCTTTATTAATAAAATAAAGGTTATGGTTGTTTTAAAAATGAATGCAGTCTTTGAAAAACGTCTCATATAGAGGTTAAAACCTCGCAACGAAATCAATTAATATGGAACGTTTATAATCAATATGAACGGGACATTTCAGTTGGTATCCGAGCGTTGGTCCTAGAGAACCAGAAAATTTGCATTAGTGTGTCTTATCGAGTTTGTTAGGATGCATTAGTGAGTCTGGACTTCGACCGTGTTTTTTTAAAAATGATTGCTTAACATTTTTGTTGGAAACTATATATTATTAACATGTAAATATTATGTGATATATTAATCTCTTAACATGTTTGATATTGTGTGATAGATGTCTACCTCTAGCACAAATCCCATTGACTCACCTAATAATAACGAAGAGTCGAATATATATTGGCAAGATTCACAAGTTCCCAAAGAACCGGAAGAAGAGGAAATGGAACCGGAAGAAGAGGAACCGGAAGAAGAGGAACCAGAAGAAGAGGAACCGGAAGAAGAAGAGGTTCCGGAGGGGGGAATAGTAGGAACCACGGAAAACCGATCAAATAAAAGAAAATCCTCAACCAATGGACCAAAGTTAATAATGGTCAATGGTGTTTCCGCTAAGGAAGCAAAATATTGGGAAAATTACCAATTTTTACGATGAATCAGATCCTGATGAGGATTCTGTGACGATCGCTCCAAATCCATATGGACAATACGTCATTCATTGATTTCATTGCGAGGTATTTGACCTCTATATGATACATTATGTAAACATTGCATTCTTTTGAAAAGGCACACCATAAATGAATATTTAAATCAAAGGTTTTCAACATCTGATGATTTCTACATATAGACAATCACTGTAAATAATAGTTTACAATAGTACTTCCGTTGACAGTACAGTCAAAATAAGATACATGGTGATGATTTGGTGAATGCAACGTTTCCTTGAAAAATATGCCATGTATGACTCCATTCACATAGCTTGTCTAACATATAAGCAAACAGCGGAAGACTTCTAGGAAACCTGAGAATAAACATGCTTCAAGTGTCAACACAAAGGTTGGTGAGTTCATAGTTTTAATATTACACATAATCCGTATATCAATGTGGATTACAAAAGTTCAGTTGTTTTATTCAAAACGTTTATCAATAGGTTTTACATAAAAGGGGGATCACAAGATTTCAGTTGTTTCATCCGAAACGTTTATCAAAATATTCTACGAAATTGAGCACCCTGGTAACTAAACTTAAAGTATATATAATTTGTACCCTTTGTATAATCATCTTAATAATACACGCAAACCAACGTGTACGCTTCTCAAATAGCATACGTCCGTTAAAAGGCTAGTGCTCTAGCTCGGACGGGGATATCAAGCCCTATGGATCCATATACTACTACTCGCGCCCACCAGTTCTTATAACCGGCAGTTACTAGTTACCAAAGCTAAGGGATTTTCGGTTCAAACTCAGTGTAGAATTTAGTATGTACTTTTATCCATTGTTTTTAAAATAAAGTGCATGTATTCTCAGCCCAAAGATATAGATTTCAAAAGCAACTAAAAAGGGAGCAAATGAAACTCACGCATATAAATATTGTAAATCAGTTAATAAAGCATTTGCATGTATTCTCAACCCAAAAATGTAGAGAGTAAAAGGGATCATATGAAACTCACGCATATAAATCTGGTATTTTCAGTATTTATAAACAGTCGCATGTATTCTCAGCCCAAAAATATATTGAGTAAAAGGGATCATATGAAACTCACACAAAATCAGTTTTAGTATTTGTATCCATTTAGTAAAACAGTTTATAAAACTGCGCATGTATTCTCAGCCCAAAAATATAATTTGAAAAAGGGATCATATGAAACTCACGCATATAAATCTGGTATTTTCAGTATTTATAAACAGTCGCATGTATTCTCAGCCCAAAAATATATTGAGTAAAAGGGATCATATGAAACTCACACAAAATCAGTTTTAGTATTTGTATCCATTTAGTAAAACAGTTTATAAAACTGCGCATGTATTCTCAGCCCAAAAATATAATTTGAAAAAGGGATCATATGAAACTCACAGTTTAATATTGATATACAATATTGCAGGAAAGCACGTAGATGCATTGGAGATAATAAGCACGAGGTTTGATTCACAAAAATACCCCCGAATATTACCCATAACCTCCTTGGCAATAACCCATATTTTCCTTAGCTCTAGCTTTCTCGGAAACTCGTTTTGAAAAATTACTTGGACAGCACTCCGTCGTAATATTTTATGTACATTATTATTTTTGTATCGCAAAAATAATAACACTAATAATAAAAATAATAAGATTAATAATAATCTTATTAATAATAATAATAATAATAATAATAATAATAAAATAAATAAATACGGAGTAAAAATAATATATATGTGTGTGTGATTTATCTGGCCAAAACTCGAGAATTTATAGCACTTGGCCTGAAATCTGGAGTCATGCGACTCGCATGGAAATGGCCTTCTGGCCATGCGACTCGCATGAGGGCCAGGGACAGCTCACATTGTTTTGGCTCCTAGCTTGTCGACATAATATAAAATAAATATAAATATATAAATAATTAATATAATTATTTATATATTATATTTTATTCTTGTGCATAGTAGACTAGATATTTTTGGTCCGTTGCGTCGGGCGTTTCTTCTTGACTCGGGTCCCGGTTCCAGATTTTCAGACGTCCTTGCGTACTATTTTATATCGTGTACTTTGCTTTCCGCAACTTGTGCTCTTGTCATTTTTAGACGTTCTTCATCAATAATTTGAACCTTTTTAATTGTATCTTGTACATTTGAGCATTTTGGACCTTTCCGTCTTCAATTCTTCGTTTTCGCCTTTTGTCTTCGCACTTATTAAATATAAACGAATATTACTTGAATATGGAACAATTACAACTAAAATCCTGTCTTTCTTGGGGGATAATGCTATGAAATATATGTTCCTTTTTAGCCTTATCAATAGCCTTAAATTATCCCTTAATTATATCACTCAAAGTGTATCTTAAACTTTCGAGTGTTTTGGTCATTTACTTCTATAAATCATCGTCTCGCTATTTGTTAAAATACATTTTTATAATAGAATTTTACTGTATCTCTATTTCACTGTAGCAATTTTACTGTAGCAATTCACTGTAGCAAAGTCAATTTCACTGTAGCAAATAGTGATTTTCGAAAACACTGTAGCATTTTGAGTAATGTGGCAATTTGAAAACACTGTAACAAATTAGTGTTTAACTGGTTCATCTTAAACGCTTTAGTTAACTTATCTAAATATCAATCGAATCAATAATCGAATGTTACTATCGTTTACTAAATAACTTGAAATCATATATATTCAAATAGATATATAAACCAATAAGTTTAATGTACGGTATCATGCAATTAAAACTTTGTTACGTTTTCAAGTTATAGTATATATATGTATCTGTTTACATATAATGGTTCGCGAATCGTTGAGAACAACCGAAGGGTAATTGAATAGTTCAAAATTTTGAGATTCAACTTCATAGGCTTTGCTTATCGTGTCGAAGTCATTAATCATTTAAGATTAAGTTTAAATTTAGTCGAAATTTCCGGGTCATCACAGATTCCGATGATGTTATAGAAATTACCCCGACCCAATTTAATGAGGCAAAAGAAAATAATAAGGGAAAAGGCATCAAAATAGAGAAATTTGATTCCGACCCCGATGAACTTTATATGTACCGTCAACACCCGTATTTTCAATATCGTGACAATAACCCGGGAACCTCTAAACCACCAGATTTTTCTAAACCAATGTGGAAAACGATGACTCGTATTAGAGGAACATCATATATCCCTAGAATATTAAGAAAAAGAACCAAGTCCGAAGAAGAAGAAACCAGTGATTCAGATTAGAGGGGTGTGAGCATGTTGTGTAATAAATGTATTGTAGTGTGCTTGTACTTTTATGTTCTATGTAAAAATTGCTTGTATTGTTTGTTATTAAGAATCTAATCCTTGTCTATTTTATAGTATAAAAACAAAATGGACATTAAGGGTAGACAACCGAATATTTTAGGAGACTTACCAGAGGATATGATTAAGGAAATCTTGTCTAGAGTCGGTCAGAATTCATCAGCACATTTAGTTATGGCGAAATTAACTTGTCAAACATTTGAAAGACTTTCTAGAAATGCCTTAGTTTATAAAAGGCTTTTCTTTGATAGGTGGGGTATATCACATTGGGGAGACTTTAAGTTACGCCGTGTTTTCTTTAAAGCGTTAAATGCGGGGAACCCAAATGCAATTTTTCGCTACGGGTTAAGAACCTATTTTGACTCAACGTATCCCAACATAGGATTTCGTGAATAAGAAAGAGCTTCTAACATGCAACATAAAGAAGCATGTTATGCTTACGGGTTAGTGATGTTCGCTTCTTACCAAAGTGAGAAAAAGAACATCGGATTGCAGCTTTTAAATAAAACTTTCCCACAAGTGACGGATTCAGTAGTTGGGGTGAGAAACAAGGTTTTTAGATTATTACGGGGTTGTTGGACATTACGAAACCCTCGTCCTTTTGACGACATTACAACATGCTGCCTAGCCAATGGTCATAACGGTTATTTTCCACAAGACCAAGGATGGGAAGTCGTCTTAGTAAAACCAGAATGCATGACTTGTTTCTGGACTTATGAATTACATGTCTTTATTTCCTTTGCTGAACAACTTGCGTATTAACTAGATTTATCTTCAAAACTGTCCTGTATCATAGTGTACTATATTTCATGTTATATGTAATATAGCGAAGTTGTAAGTTTGAAGAATATTTGTATGTGATATATTATTATAATCAGTTTTTCATATGGAATTGTAGTAGTTGAATTGTATATTAGCTACTAAGTATGAACTTAACGAGTAGGTAGTACCCGAATTTAAACTTATAAAACGCTAATATAAAGAAAAAGTTTTTATAAATGAGTTCATATTATGCTACAAGATACAATTGACTACTCTTAATATTCTGTATGATTAACTTGTTTCATTTGACTATTTTGAAGGAAATGGCACCGACTACTCGACACACCTTGAATATGAGCGAAGAGGAATTTCGTGCCTTTTTTGCTTCAAACATAGCCGCAGTACAGGCCGCGTAACATACCAACAATAACTCTGAATCTAGCAATACAGCTAACGGCGCAAGAAATCGTGTAGGATGCTCCTATAAGGAATTCACTGCCTGCGAACCTTCAGAATTTGATGGGACCGAAGGACCAATCGGATTGAAACGGTGGACCGAGAAAGTTGAATCGGTGTTTGCCATAAGTAAGTGTGCTGAAGGAGACAAAGTGAATTACGCTACGTATACCTTCACAGGTATTGTGTTAACATGGAGGAATACCTATCTAGAGCAAGTGGGACAAGATGCTGCTTACGCGCTACTGTGGTCAGCATTCAAACACTTGATGAACGAGAAGTACTGTCCCAGAACCGAGGTCAATAAGCTCAAGTCAGAACTTAGAGGGTTACGAACACAGGGATTCGATATTACTTCCTACGAAAGACGATTCACAGAATTGTGCCTATTGTGTCCGAGAGCGTTCGAAGATGAGGAAGAGAAGATCGACGCGTTTGTGAAAGGGTTACCGGAGAGAATCCAAGAAGATATAAGTTCACACGAGCCTACCTCCATACAAAAGGCATGTAGAATGGCTCACAAACTAGTGAATCAGATTGAGGGAAGAACTAAAGAACAGGCGGCTGAAGAGGCCAACATGAAGCTAGTCAAAAGAAAGTGGGAGGAAAACGGTGATAAGAGTCACCAAAACAACAACAACTATCCCAACAATCGCAACATCAATCGCAACTACAACAAACGGCACAACAACAACAACAACAACAACTACAACAATCATCCCAACAACAATAACAACCGCAATAACAACAACAATCAGAAGCAGCTATGCCAAAGGTGTAAAAAGTATCACTCGGGGTTCTGCACCAAATTTTGCAACAAGTGTAAAAGAAATGGTCATATCGCGGCGAAGTGTGAGGTCTATGGACCAGGGGTTAACAGAACGAAAGGAACAAATGGTGTCGGAATGAGTAATGGCGGAGCAAGTAGTGTCAGAGCAAGTTATGCCAATGTAGTTTGTTATAAATGTGGAAAATCGGGCCACATTATTAGAAATTGCCCGAACCAGGAGAACACGAATGGACAAGGCCGCGGAAGAGTTTTCAATATTAATGCGGCAGAGGCACAGGAAGACCCGGAGCTTGTTACGGGTACGTTTCTTATTGACAATAAATCTGCTTACGTTTTATTTGATTCGGGTGCGGATAGAAGCTATATGAGTAGAGATTTTTGTGCTAAATTAAGTTGTCCATTGACGCCGTTGGATAGTAAATTTTTACTCGAATTAGCAAATGGTAAATTAATTTCAGCAGATTATATATGCCGGAATCGAGAAATTAAACTGGGTAGCGAAATATTTAAGATTGCTTTGATACCAGTAGAGTTAGGGAGTTTTGATGTAATAGTTGGCATGGACTGGCTGAAGGAGATGAAAGCAGAGATCGTATGTTACAAAAATGCAATTCACATTGTACGAGAAGAAGGAGAACCCTTAATGGTGTACGGAGAAAAGGGCAACACGAAGCTACATCTTATTAGTAATTTGAAGGCACAAAAACTAATAAGAAAAGGTTGCTATGATGTTCTAGCACACGTCGAGAAAGTACAAACTGAAGAAAAGAGCATCAATGATGTTCTCGTCGCAAAAGAATTTCCCGATGTATTTCTTAAAGAATTACCGGGACTACCTCCACATCGATCTGTTGAATTTCAAATAGATCTTGTACCAGGAGCTGCACCAATAGCTCGTGCTCCTTACAGATTCGCACCCAGCGAGATGAAAGAATTGCAAAGCTAACTGCAAGAACTATTAGAACGTGGTTTCATTCGACCAAGCACATCACCATGGGGAGCTCCTGTTTTGTTTGTCAAGAAGAAGGATGGTACATTTAGGTTGTGTATTGACTACAGAGAGTTGAATAAACTTACCATCAAAAACCGTTATCCACTGCCGAGAATTGACGACTTATTTGATCAACTACAAGGCTCGTCGATTTATTCGAAAATCGATTTACGTTCTGGATATCATCAAATGCGAGTAAAGGAGGATGATATTCCAAAAACCACTTTTAGGACGCGTTATGGTCATTACGAGTTTATGGTTATGCCGTTTGGATTGACTAACGCACCAGCTGTGTTCATGAACCTTATGAACCGAGTGTGTGGGCCATATCTTGAAAAGTTTGTCATTGTTTTCATAGATGACATACTTATTTACTCAAAGAATGATCAAGAGCACGAAGAACATTTGAGAAAAGTGCTAGAAGTATTGAAGAAAGAAAAACTGTATGCTAAGTTTTCAAAGTGTGCATTTTGGTTGGAAGAAGTTCAATTCCTCGGTCACATAGTGAACAAAGAAGTTATCCAGGTGGACCCGGCAAAGATCGAAACCGTTGAAAAGTGGGAAACCCCAAAAACTCCGAAGCATATACGTCAATTTTTAGGATTGGCTGGTTACTACAGAAGATTCATCCAAGATTTCTCCAAAATAGCAAAACCCTTGACTGCATTAATGCATAAAGGGAAGAAATTTGAATGGAAGGATGAACAAGAGAAGGCGTTTCAGTTATTGAAGAAAAAGCTAACTACGGCACCTATATTGTCATTGCCTGAAGGGAATGATGATTTTGTGATTTATTGTGACGCATCAAAGTAAGGTCTCGGTTGTGTATTAATGCAACGAACGAAGGTGATTGCTTATGCGTCTAGACAATTGAAGATTCACGAGCAAAATTATACAACTCACGATTTGGAATTGGGTGCTGTTGTTTTTGCATTAAAGACTTGGAGGAATTATTTATATGGGGTCTAAAGTATTATATATACCGACTACAAAAGTCTCCAACATATATTTAATCAGAAGCAACTGAATATGAGACAACGCAGGTGGATTGAACTGTTGAATGATTATGATTTTGAGATTCGATACCACCCGGGGAAGGCGAATGTGGTAGCCGACGCTTTGATTAGAAAGGGCAGAGAACCTATACGGGTAAAAGCTATGAATATAATTATTCGTACTAACCTTACTACTCAAATAAAGGAGGCGCAACAGGGGGTTGTAAAAGAATGAAAGTTGAAGAATGAGATACCCAAAGGATCAGAGAAACATCTTAATATTCGGGAGGCTGATAGAATTTGGGTACCACGGTTTGGAGATGTGAGAGAAATGGTACTTAAAGAAGCACATAAAACTAGATATTCAATACATCCCGGAGCGGGGAAGATATATAAAGAACTCAAAAAACACTTTTGGTGGTTGGGTATGAAAGCCAATATTGCTAAATATGTAGGAGAATGTTTGACGTGTTCTAAGGTCAAAGCTGAACATCAGAAACTATCAGGTCTACTACAACAACCTGAAATCCCGGAATGGAAATGGGAAAACATTACCATGGATTTCATTACTAAATTGCCAAGGACTGCAAGTGGTTATGATACTATTTGGGTAATAGTTGATCGTCTCACCAAGACAGCACACTTCCTGCCAATGAGAGAAGATGACAAAATGGAGAAGTTGGCGTGATTGTATTTGAAGGAGGTTATTTCCAGACATGGAATACTCGTCTCTATTATCTCTGATAGGGATGGTAGATTTGTTTCAAGGTTCTGGTAGACGTTGCAACAAGCATTGGGGACTCGTCTAGACATGAGTACTGCCTATCATCCACAAACTGATGGGCAGAGCAAAAGGACGATACAAACGCTTGAATACATGCTACGAGCATGTGTTATTGATTTCGAAAACAGTTGGGATCGACACCTACCGTTAGCAGAATTTTCTTACAACAACATTTATCATTCTAGTATTGAGATGGCGCCGTTTGAGGTACTTTATGGTAGAAATTGTGGGTCTCCGATTTGTTGGAATGAAGTGGGGGATAGACAGATTACAGGTCCGGAGATAATACAAGAAACTACCGAGAAAATCATCCGAATTCAACAACGATTGAAAATCGCCCATAGTCGACAAAAGAGCTACGCGGACATTAAAAGAAAAGATATAGAGTTTGAAATTGGAGAAATGGTCATGCTTAAGGTTTCACTTTGGAAAGGTGTTGTTTGATTTGGTAAATGGGGGAAACTAAATCCAAGGTACATTGGACCATTCAAGATTATAGATCGTGTCGGACCAGTAGCTTACCAACTGGAGCTACCTCAACAACTCGCGGCTGTACATAACACTTTCCACGTCTCGAATTTGAAGAAATGTTTTGCTAAAGAAGATCTCACTATTCTGTTGGAGGAAATCCAAATCAATGAAAAACTTCAATTCATTGAAGAACCCATCAAAATAATGGATCGTGAGGTTAAGAGACTTAAGCAAAACAAGATACCGATTGTTAAGGTTTGATGGAATGCTCGTAGAGGACCTGAGTTCACCTGGGAGCGTGAAGATCAGATGAAGAAGAAATACCGGCATCTATTTCCAGAAGATTCGTCAACACCTTCAACAGCTTAAAATTTCGAGACGAAATTTATTTAACGGGTAGGTACTGTAGTGACCCGAACTTTTCCATGTTTATATATATTAATTGAGATTGATATTTACATGACTAAATGTTTCCAACATGTTAAGCAAATCAAACTTGTTAAGACTTGATTAAATGAAATAAGTTTCATATAGACAATTGATCACCCAAGTTGACCGGCGATTCACGAACGTTACAAAATTGTGAAAACTACATGTTGTGGTATATATAGAAATATATATATGGTTGACATGAGATTATGATGAGTAAGTATCTCAATAAGTATATTAACAATGTGTGATATACATAAGAAATGAGTTTACTAAGTTAAGAAACTCGAAATGATATATATAACGATTATCGTTATGATAACGTCTACTAAATACATATGTATCATATTAAGATATTGATACACTATATTTAACATGATAAAATGATATTTAAATATATCATTAAGTGTGTTAACAATGAACTACATATGTAAAAACAAGACTACTAACTCAAGAATTACGAAACGAGACTTATATTTAACGATTATCGTTGTAACGATATTTTAATGTATGTATCATATTAAGAGATATTCACACATCATAGTATCATGATAATATAATAATTTAACATCTTATTTGATATAATAAACATTGGGTTAACAACATTAATTTAGATCGTTAACTTAAAGGTTTCAAAACAACACTTACATGTAACGACTAACGAAGACTTAACGACTCCATTAGAATGTATATACATGTTGTGTTTTGATATGTATTCTTACACTTTTGAAAGACTTCAAGACATATATCAAAGTACTTCTACTTAATAAAAATACTTACAATTACATCCTCGTTCAGTTTCATCAACAATTCTACTCGTATGCACCCGTATTCGTACTCGTACAATACACAGCTTTTATATGTATGTACTATTGGTATATGCACTCCAATGATCAGCTCTTAGCAGCTCATGTGAGTCACCTAACACATGTGGGAACCATCATTTGGCAACTAGCATGAAATATCTCATAAAATTACAAAAATATTAGTAATCATTCATGACTTATTTACATGAAAACAAAATTACATATCCTTTATATCTAATTCATATACCAACGACCAAAAACACCTACAAACACTTTCATTCTTCAATTTTCTTCATCTAATTGATCTCTCTCAAGTTCCATCTTCAAGTTCTAAGTGTTCTTCATAAATTCCATAAGTATAGTTTCATAAAAATCAAGAATACTTCCAAGTTTGCAAGTCGACTTCCAAGCTTTCTAATCCATTCCAAGTAATCATATAAGATCAAGGAACCTTTGTTATTTACAGTAGGTTATCTTTCTAATTCAAGGTAATATTCATATTCAAACTTTGATTCAATTTCTACAACTATAACAATCTTATTTCGAGTGAAAATCTTACTTGAACCGTTTTCGTGTCATGATTCTGTTTCAAGAACTTTCAAACCATCCAAGGATCCTTTGAAGCTAGATCTATTTTTCTCATTTCTAGTAGTTTTATCCAAAAAACTTGAGGTAGTAATGATGTTCATAACATCATTCGATTCATACATATAAAGCTATCTTATTCGAAGGTTTAAACTTGTAATCACTAGAACATAGTTTAGTTAATTCTAAACTTGTTCGCAAACAAAAGTTAATTCTTCTAACTTGACTTTTAAAATCAACTAAACACATGTTCTATATCTATATGATATGCTAACTTAATGATTTAAAATCTGGAAACACGATGAACACCATAAAATCGGATATACGCCGTCGTAGTGAAACTGGGGGCGGTTTTGGTTTGGATAATTAAAAACTATGATAAACTTTGATTTAAAAGTTGTTCTTTTGGGAAAATGATTTTTCATATGAACATGAAACTATATCCAAAAATCTTGGTTAAACTCAAAGTCAAAGTATGTTTTTCAAAATGGTCATCAAGATGTCGTTCTTTCGACGGAAATGACTACCTCTTTAGTAATTGACATGTAACTTAAATTTCCGACTATAAACCTATACTTTTTCTATTTGGATTCTTAAATTAGAGTTCAATATGAAACCATAGAAATTTGATTCACTCAAAGAAGTTATGGGTAAAACAAGATTGGATATTTTTGATCTTTTTAGCTAAGGGAAATGTTTAACAAATCTATACAAATCATATCCTAGCTAACTTATATTGTATTATACATGTATTCTAATATATTATGTAATCTTGGGATACCATAGACACGTAAGCAAATGTTTTGACATATCATATAGACCCATGTATATATATTATTTGGAACAACCATAGACACTCTATATGCAGTAATGTTGGAGTTAGCTATACAGGGTTGAGGTTGATTCCAAAAATATATATACTTTGAGTTGTGATCTAGCTTGAGACGTGTATACACTGGGTCGTGTATTGATTCAAGATAATATATATCGATTTATTTTTGTACATCTAACTGTGGACAACTAGTTGTAGGTTACTAACGAGGACAGCTGACTTAATACACTCAAATCTTTAAAACATAATAAAAATGGTTGTAATTATATTTTGATCATACTTTGATATATATGTACATATTTGTATAGGTTCGTGAATTGATCCGTGGCCAAGTCTTATTTCCGAGGAAGGAAATATCTGTGAAAGTGAGTTATAGTCCCACTTTTAAAATCTAATATTTTTGGGATGAGAATACATGCAGGTTTTATAAATGATTTACAAAATAGACACAAGTACGTGAAACTACATTCTATGGTTGAATTATCGAAATCAAATATGCCCCTTTTTATTAAGTCTGGTAATCTAAGAATTAGGGAACAGAAACCCTAATTGACACGAATCCTAAAGATAGATCTATTGGGCCTAACAAACCCCATCCAAAGTACCGGATGCTTTAGTACTTCGAAATTTATATCATATCCGAAGGGTGTCCCGGAATGATGGGGTTATTCTTATATATGCATCTTGTTAATGTCGGTTACCAGGTGTTCACCATATGAATGATTTTTATCTCTATGTATGGGATGTGTATTGAAATATGAAATCTTGTGGTCTATTGTTACGATTTGATATATATAGGTTAAACCTATAACTCACCAACATTTTTGTTGACGTTTAAAGCATGTTTATTCTCAGGTGAATACTAAGAGCTTCCACTGTTGCATACTAAAATAAGGACAAGATTTGGAGTCCATGTTTGTATGATATTGTGTAAAAACTGCATTCAAGAAACATATGTCGATGTAATATATTTCTATTGTAAACCATTATGTAATGGTCATGTGTAAACAGTATATTTTAGATTATCATAATTTGATAATCTACGTAATGTTTTTAAAGCCTTTATTGATAAAATAAAGGTTATGGTTGTTTTAAAAATGAATGCAGTCTTTGAAAAACGTCTCATTTAGAGGTCAAAACCTCGTAATGAAATCAATTAATATCGAAAACGTTTATAATCAATATGAACGGGACATTTCTTGAAGAAATCATCAGATTTCGAAAACCTTTGATTTAAATATTCATTTATGGTGTGCCTTTTCAAAAGAATGCAATGTTTACAAAACGTATCATATAGAGGTCAAATATTTCGCAATGAAATCGATGAATGACGTGTTCATCCATATGGATTTGGAGCGATCGTCACAGTTGGTATCAGAGCGTTGGTCCTAGTGAACCAAGTCTTGCATTAGTGTGTCTAACTGATAGTTGTTAGGATGCATTCGTAAGTCTGGACTTCGACTGTGTCTGCATGTCAAAAGTTTTGCTTATCATTTCTTGTTGGAAATTACCTGTCTATCATCTTAAGTCTAAACGCATCTTATTGCATTGATTGCATAGATAGAGTATAGGCAAAATTCATATCTTGGCATATCTATTACAGTAAACTTTTCCTGACAGCTTTCGAAAGTTCCTCCGTAATTTACGGATCCCTTGTATTATATATAGGTATTCTATGTAATTAGAATATCATCCGATATCCAAAAATCATTTCATATCAAAAATCCTTTATCCAAACCGTGTAAGATGAAATCCGCATCTAGTTCGAATTCCTCAGATTCCGACAGCTATTCCGATATGGATTTCCACTCGAGCTCCGAAAGCAGCGTAACCGGAATGAATCAACCAATTAGCCATCATCTATTCTGGATGAATTGGGGATGGGTTCATAATCTACTTAATCAGTGGAGACATGAAGAAGGCGATCCCTTCCATCCACCACATTCACCTCTTGGTGAAGAACCTGAAGCACTTACCGGCGAACCCGTTCGTAACACCATTTGTGATGACCCGGGAATTTCCGATCAAATTTAAACTTAATCTTTATATATTCCGACACGATAAGAAAAGTCTATAGAGTTGAGTCTTAAAAAGTTTTGGAATTTTATTCATGTAATCAATTACCCTTACGACTGCTCTCGACGATTCACGAACAATTATTTGTAAATAAATATGTATATATATATATATATATATATATATATATATATATATATATATATATATATATATATATATATAAATGTAAGTTATATAATAATTAGGAATTATAAAATATAATTTAAACGTTAGAAATAAATGTATAAAATAAGATACAGAATAATTAAGTAAAATTTGAAATAAATCTATGTAAACATACATGATCTTTAAGTATAATTTTTTTATGTATATTGAAATAAATAATCAAAATATGTATATATATATTTATATATAGTAAATAGTTGTAAATAATAAATATTAAAAAAAATATAAACATATTGAAATTACTTACAAGTTAAAATATAATTGTTATTACTATTTTCATTATTAACATTAATACCAGTAATATTAATATTATTAATATAACATATAATATATAGATATGAGCGTTGATAATCATAATTTGTTATATCAATATTATTAGTGTTATCTTATTAAGATCACTAGTATTGTTATTAAATATTAACATTAATATAAATTACTAATGTTAATGTTATTATCAAAATTATTATAATTATGATTGTTATCATTGTAATACAATTTATTAATTTTTATCATTTATATTATTATTACTTCAATTATTATCATTATTACTAATTCTATTAATTGTTATTACCATCATCATTAAAAATCATTATTATTATAATTGTCAATATCATTATTATTTCTATATATAAAAATAATACAAATTATTATTTTTATCATTTATAAGATTATTAATATCATTGATCACTATTGTTATTAGTATTGTTATTATTAATATGTATTATTATTATTATATTTATTAATTGAAAAATTATCCAAAATGGTACAGAATCTGTTTTACGTTCACATCAGCTTTTTATAAATTTTGTTTTTTGGTTTAACATTATGTGATAACAGAATCAATTCGTACAAGTTGTTGAAATTAGATATCGGTTATTCTATTTTTTATTCTCCTGATTTATAATCCTGTCGGATTTTGTTACCAATCAATATCACGATTACTAGCATCCAAATACAATAAATTAAAGATATTAAGTGATTCAACAACTGGTAATTACATATTACTTACTGCATTCCACGATTAAAACAGAGAAAAAAATAGAAAAAGAAAACGTGCGTTCTCTGTTCTTGAGTCCAAATTACTATAGCTCGATTTCGTTTAAATTTTAAAAATGTGTTAATGCAGATATGTTAGGAATTCTCCACTTAAACTATCTGCAAAAACCTTGAATTCCAATTCGTTTTATCGAGTATGAATTTTGAAGTCAAAGTTTAAATGTAAAAAGTCAAATCATCGTGTTCTTGAAGAAATTCGAAGTTAGGCTTATGTATTTGTTTCAATTGAGTAATTAGAAAGTTTCTAATGATGATTTGAAATATAATTCAAGTTATAATTCTTGCCCAAAATGTTTTAAAAATCAAAATTTATATATTATTTTTTTTCTCGCGAACTGATACAGCAGCAGGAGGCTTTGTTAATTTTTTTTTCTCATTTGTTAATTTATTTAAACGTGTTTTAAATCTTTCTGTTGCTATTTTAAAATCAAGATTATCTGGTAACTCAATTTGATTGCTGAATTGTTTAAAACCGTGGTTACGATGAAGAAGAAAATAGGAAACAATTAATACACGATAAAAATAAATAGAATGGATTTTTAATCAGAAAATGGGTAATGGCACAACGGTTAAGGGCGATGCGGGTGAGCGGGAGGTCGTGTGTTCGAGTCTGGCTTGGGCAGTTTGCTATTTTTTTGAGCATTTAAAAGGTAGTTCATTTATTATTATTATTATTATTATTATTATTATTATTATTATTATTATTATTATTATTATTATTATTATTATATTATTATTATTATTGTTGTTGTTGTTGATTTGTTATTGTTATTGTTATTGTTAGTACTAACTATTATTGTTATAATTGTTATTATTATTAAAGTTATTATAATTACTTAGTATTATTATTATTATTAAGTATTAGGATTATTATTATTATTATTATTATTATTATCATTATTAGGAACATAATAAAATTATCATTATAACATTATAATTAGTGACAAAATAATGCAACTTATTACTATTTTTGTAAATATTAGTAATTGTACCATTCTTAGTACTATTATTATTACTATGAATATGTTTAGGATTATTATTATTATTATTATTATTATTATTATAAAACAATACAAGTTATTATTACTCTCACTAATATTAGTATAAATATCATTTTCGTAATTATTAGTTTTACTATTATTATTATAAACATAAGTATCAATTTTATCAATATCGTTATTAATATTAATATTATCAATATTAATAAAGTTATTATTATTAGTAAATTATTATTATCAAAACTATCATTTTCGTTAGAAATAAATATTTTGTACCAAAAATATACTTAATACATATATTATAATTATATTAATAGTTTATATATCACATATCAAATATAATAACATTATTTATATAAATACTTATATATAACGAATTAAGAATATTTTCATATAATACTAACCATAAATATATAGAGATATATTAATATAACCAAAAATATAGATATTAAACATTTTAAATATATACACAAACTAAATAAGTATAGTATATAATTCAAGTTATAATATATAAACTTGATCGAATACTATTATACATTTTAATATATATACAAATGATATAGGTTCGTGAATCCGAGGCCAACCCTACTATTGTTAAATGTCGTCATATGTATTTTTACTACAAAATACATTAGGTGAGTTTCATTTGATTCCCTTTTTACTCTTTACATTTTTGGGCTGAGAATACATGCAAATGCTTTATTAACTGTTTTACAATATTTATATGCGTGAGTTTCATTTTCTCCCTTTTTAAAGGCTTTTGCAATATATATTTTTGGGACTGAGAATACATGCGCAGTTTTTATAAATGTTTTACGAAATAGACACAAGTAATCGAAACTACATTATATGGTTGAATTATCGAAATTGAATATGCCCCTTTTTATTAAGTCTGGTAATCTAAGAATTAGGGAACAGACACCCTAATTGACGCGAACTCTAAAGATAGATCTGTCGGGCTCAACAAGCCCCATCCAAAGTACCAGATGCTTTAGTACTTCGAAATTTATATCATGTCCGAAGGAGGATCCCGGAATGATGGGGATATTCTTATATACAAATTGTGAATGTCGATTACCAGGTGTTCAATCCATATGAATGATATTTTTGTCTCTATGCATGGGACGTATGTTTATGAGAAATGGAAATATGAAATCTTGTGGTCTATTAAAATTATGAAATGATTATTTATGTTAAACTAATGAACTCACCAACCTTTTGGTTGACATTTGAAAGCATGTTTATTCTCAGGTATGAAAGAAATCTTCCGCTGTACATTAGCTCATATTAGAGACATTACTTGGAGTCATTCATGGCATATTTCAAAAGATGTTGCATTCGAGTCGTTGAGTTCATCAAGATTATTATTAAGTCAATTATAGTTAGATGTATTATGAAATGGTATGCATGCCGTTAACTTTCGATGTAATGAAAGATTGTATTTTCAAAAACGAATGAAATGTTTGTAAAATGTATCATATAAAGGTCAAGTACCTCGCGATGTAATCAACTGTTGTGAATCATTTATAATCGATATGGACTTCGTCCAGATGGATTAGGACGGGTCTTCACACCATTTTCACCCTCATTTCCAGAACAGCTCGCAACGACTACGTAATATCCAATATTGTAAATCTTATTCATCCGCTTGTCTGAACTGCCAATCATCCAGGGGTAGTAGAAGAAGTCAACGAGCTTCGTGCTCGGGTAGTGGCTTTGGAGAATATGGTGCAAGGGTTACGAACACCAGCAACAGCACCAGCAGCATAACCGGTACCACCATCATCAACACCAACAATATCATTACCACCACCAACAATAACATCCCCATCACACGCCTCAACATCACAATCTGTACCTCGGATATCAACATCATACTCACCATAGGTACCAAGGAGTACCAACAACAATAAATGATGAAGTATTGATTCATAACTTCATCGGAGAAATATTCTACGGCAATTAGGTAATCTCTAAAATCTTAGAGATTATTTATCCCAGTTCTAACCGTAAATCAGATGAATAGAAATGATAGAAGGAAGAATAGAAACCCTGATAAGAATTGTGCGTAAGGTACAAGCTAGACTTGTTTTACCAACAGCATCAATAGTACCCTTAGCCTCACCAGCACAGTCAGTACTGTCAACATCGCCTCTAACATCACAAGCTCTGCCAGTTCAAGAAAGCATTGTGGACATCATTACGAGAGAACAATGAGTATATTGTATCAATGAGTTATGAAGTAATAACTCAATTCCTCTAAAGAATTTATATGTATATCTTATATATATATATATATATATATATATATATATATATATATATATATATATATATATA
Source organism: Rutidosis leptorrhynchoides (assembly GCF_046630445.1). Taxonomy (NCBI): domain Eukaryota; kingdom Viridiplantae; phylum Streptophyta; class Magnoliopsida; order Asterales; family Asteraceae; genus Rutidosis; species Rutidosis leptorrhynchoides. Next base: position 40,721,150 of record NC_092341.1, on the reverse strand, counting down.
TATATATATATATATAAATTTTAAAACCATCATAAATCTTTTCGTACTAAGCTATTATGTATGAATTGAAAAAGGGTAAATATTACTCAGTTAATTCATATTACTAATATGATATAAGGTACATCTTTCGTTAACAACTTAGCCATCGTTAACTACATTCTCTGTTTCAAATTAATAAATTCCATTCCTAACAAACCAAGTGTATTATTCAATTACATAATTGATTTTACATTTTCATTTTCGATGTACTAGAAACTTTCCAGAAAATATCATCTGTACCTTGTAAGGTTCACAAAAATTCCCCGAGCAATCAACATCCTTCACCAAGGAAAAAGAATAAATAATGAAGTATTGATTTCATTAGTGAAATACTCCTCGAAGATTATGTAATCTCTAATGTTTTAGAGATTATTCATTTCTAATTCAAGCCAAAAATCAAATGAGCTTACTATGATCCGAATTACATCCGAAGAAAATATACATATAGATATTTTCATAAAGACTGTAATGAAAAATTCTTTTGTACAAAATATTACTTGTGAAATCTTTAACGGGTAGGTAATACTCTGGAAATATATAAGTTCACAATTAATATGTTACACTGTACATTCTTCAACTTTGATTCAAAAATTATTAACAATGCTCACAACGATATGCAATCGTTTTCATACAAATTCAATTACATATTCTGATATTGACGGATCAGAATCCAAGTCATAACTCTGAACCAGTGAAATCATTCTTAGATCTCTACATCTTTCAAAGCTATACTTTGACTTCAAAACTGTGAAAGATCCTTTGGTATTGTTTTTACCAAAAATAACCTTGCAATTCCTTTTCAAAGTATCCAGTTTTACCACACTTTCAACCAGTCAACTTCAACTTTTCAGATTAAGCCTTATTGTAATCTTGATATATACGTTCTTGTTACTGGGGAACCTTTTATGTTCCACCACATTAGCAGTAAATTTACCAACAACTTCATTGATCCTTGACCTTCCATAAAATCCTTATACTCATTGAAACCCTATCATGTACTCATCTACATCTTCTAACGATAATTGTCATACCAACTACCGGGAATTAGCAATCAGTATTTCGAATTTCGCAGCAATTCTACGCCAACAGTTATATATAAACATATAATGTCTATCTCCTAGACTTATTTACTCCGAATGTGAAGTTTCTGAAAAACATCCCAAACTATGAACTAGTTCTCTGAAATTGGAACAATGCTGATGAAGCAGCAAAAACTGTAAACGACCTTAACAGTCAAAAGTTTGATGATAAAGAATAGTATGGTGGTAAAGCTGAGAAAAAGAGAAGGTTTGAAACTGGAAAACGGATTGAGCAAACCATGAAGGAGGCTGTGGACAAATCACAAGGACGAAATCTATCTTCAAAGGATCCAAATGATTCAGTGTCTGCTAAAATCGTTAGCAAACACCTTACTCCTCATTCTAAACCTTCACAGACAGATTTTCAGCATCATCCTCTGATATTAGAAATTCTAAGATATCATCGTATCTTTCATTATAAATATCCTCGATATTTCTGGAGATATCTTCATAACTATTCTTATCTGAAATCATTCATCTCTTCGCGCTATCTGTATTACATCATAAAAGAAACTATTTTAGTTTCTAAATTCTGAAACCTTCAATTTTAAAATATGAATGTTTTGAAGTAGTGTTGGGAACTGAAGCATGAATTAGTATAATATAATGACACTTGATCAACGTGATTATATTACAGTAAGTCATGCTGAGTTTCTAATGGAACGTGATAAAGGTTCACAGATCCCACCCTCATCATGAACCATGTTACATAACTCTTTCATTCTATATAATCTCTAAATATATCAAGAAAATATATTTCTTGATGATTCGGTCTTTTCCGAATATTTTGGTAATTTGATAAATCAAGATCGTGCCATTACAATTCCCTTCTTAGAACATTAACTATGTTCATTTCAAAATCCATACCTACGAATTCTGGACCATTATTCGCTTGACTTAAAGTCGGGAAGAGAAAACGAAAGCATGAAGCTCCGAAATATAATGGAAAATATAAAGCCCTATAACAACCCCGAAATTACAAACCGTGTATATCAATGCGTATAGCAATATAAAGACATGGGAGAATGAAAAACACTATAACCCTAAGGTAATGGTAGAAGAAAATAACTTCCTCTGGTGGTAGATGAAAAAGAAGAATGACAGATATGAAAGTTAGGAGTATATCAAGAATCAGAACTGGATGAAGCATTTCACAATCTTTTGGAAGTATGAAATGAAGAAGAAGATGTAGGAGTGGTGAAAATAATGAAACGGAAGTGTTTAATTTAAAGCAAAATATCAGACATAGCAATCGAGGCAGATTACGCATTTAATCAAAGAAAATCCTAATTTCCGCAAATTCCGAAGAATCAAATCTTATTTAGATAATGAAGATTTTCTATTCCTTAAATTCCGAAAATCAATCGTCACTACGTCAACAGTTAAAGCGAATCTCTATTCCTTCAATTCACTATTTTATGATAACTTCTCTCATATGCTTCGAGTAATTGGATTGTTTTATCCATATTATTCAACGGTAATAAAAATTCTATTTATCAACTCATATTCGTCATGAAAACATTTTCATTGTTAGCCATGACGACCTCACTTAAATTTCGGGACGAAATTTCTTTAACGGGGAGGTACTGTGATGACCCAGAAATTTCTGACCAAATTTAAACTTAATCTTTAACGTTTCCGACACGATAAGCAAAGTCTATGAAGTTGAATCTCAAAATTTTGAATTATTCAATTACCCTTCGATTGTTCTCAACAATTCGCGAACAATTATATGTAAATAGGTACATATACTATAACTTCAAAACATAACAAAATGTTAAGTAAATGATACTGTGCATTAAACTTATTGGTTTGATTATCTGATTGATATATTCAACTACGGAATTAAAAGATTATGCCAAACAATTGAATTAAAAGATATTTAATGAGTCCCTTAAGGATTATGATATTATTACGGGTCTCTGTTGTGAGGTCCACGTTGATTTGGGAAATCATTCATTCTTAACGGTATTCGGAATAAATGGTAAAGTGTTTGTTTAAATAACGTAATTTGGACACATACAATAATAAGGAATATTAACTGTTGGAATTAGATATATGAATAACTTGCGATATGTATTTTAAAACGTGTTTATTAATATTGAAAATATATATTTAACAATACGATAAAATATAATATTAACTTGGTCATAAAAATGAATTGTTATTATATATATATTAACAAATAGCGAGACGATGATTTATAGAAGTAAATGACCAAAATACTCGAAAGTTTAAGATATACTTTGAGTGGTATAGTTTAGGGATAATTTAAGGCTATATTTTGACAAAGGTACGTGACACGAAACGTAAAATGCAAGTTTTCTCAGCGTACGAAAGGACATTTGAAAAATCGGAACCGGGACATAAGTCGAGTGATGACGTACGACTTATCAGAACAAAAATTACAAGTCAACTATGCATGTGAAATTAATATAATATATAATTAATTATATAAATTAAATATATTATATATATAATATAAAATTATGTCGACAAACAAGAAGTTAAAAATTTGTGAGCTGTCCCAGGGTGCCATGCGATCGCATGGCCTTGAAGCACAAATCACATGCGATCGTATGGGGTACTTTTTCAGAAAAGGTTCTATAAATTGCTCGACTTTAGGCTCAGTTTTCACACTTCTTTCTCTAATCATATATTACTCCGTATTTATTTTATTTATTATTATTATTATTATTATTATTATTATTATTATTATTATTATTATTATTAAGATTAATATTATTATTAATCTTATTATTATTAATATTATTAATTAGTATTATACATAAAATACTACGACGAGGCTATGAGCGTGTCACTTTCAAAATGGTTTTCAAGCGGGATAGAGTTAAGGAAATTATGGGTTATTGCCAAGGAGGTTATGGGTAATGTTCGGGGGTATATTTGTGAATCAAATCTAGTGTTTATCATCTCCGTTATGTCTACGTACTTTCCTACAATATTGAATCTCAATACTGATACGTAAGCACTCATATCTTATCTTTTATATATTAATTATGTATCCATGTCTAGTGCTCGAGTATATATATTTATATATGCTTGTATGATAAATTTCGTCGTTAAACAGTTTATAATGAATCACTAATTAAATACATATATTACTAGTAAAAGGTATATGATATACATGTTTTTGGAAAGTTGGCGAAAAATCAATAACTTTTCATTTAGATATTGAAAAGTTTCGATGAACGGATTAAAAGATATGATCAACTGAATTATCATTGACGTTAATTGAAATTGCTTTTGAATCTACAATTAAGATTTAAACAACTTGTTTACGAGACTGATAAAGTGAATTTTTAAATATTACCAACCGAGTAAATGAATCCTTATATAAGGCACATCTCGTTTTGTTGAACTATTGTCAAAATTGACTTTTTGAAATGACTTTGGATAATTATTATATGTCGATCTCGAGCATTAGGATTGTGATACACTATGACCTGACCTAGCTTAATAGACATTTATTGACCAACATATGTTCTCTAGGTTGAGATCTACGATTAATTGGTAATCCAAGTTTCGGTCACATTTTGGTGAACAACTTTATATGCTGCTAAGGTGAGTTTCATTGCTCCCTTTTTAATTGCTTTTGCAATATATATTTTTGGCCTGAGAATACATGCAATTTATTTTAAACGCAATGTATACAAGTACATACTTAATTCTACACTGAGTTTGAATCGAAAATCCCTTAGCTTTGGTAACTAGTAGCTGCCAGTACATAGGATATGGACTGGTGGGCGCGAATAATAGTATATGGATCCATAGGGCTTGACATCCCCGTCCGAGCTAGAGTGCTAGCCTTTTAACGGACGTGTGTTATTTGAGTTTAGGACACGTTGGTTTGCGTGTATTAAAACGAATGGGGTATTTATCATTATAACGTTAAAGCTTAGTTACCAGGGTGCTCTGTTACGTAGAATCTATTGACAAACTTTTGATAAACATTTCTGGATGAAACAACTGAAATCTTGTGATCCACTTTTATATACAGATTATGCGAAACACTAAAACTATGAACTCACCAACCTTTGTGTTGACACTTGTTAGCATGTTTATTCTCAGGTTTCCTAGAAGTCTTCCGCTGTTTGCTTATATGTTAGCAAAGCTATGTGCATGGAGTCGTACATGGCATATTTTTCAAGGAAATGTTGCATTCACCAAATCATCACCATGTATCTTATTTTGACTGCATTGTCAACGGAAGTACTATTTTAACTATTATTTACGGTGATTGTCTATATGTAGAAATCATCAGATGTCGAAAACCTTTGATTTAAATATTCATTTATGGTGTGCCTTTTCAAAAGAATGCAATGTTTACAAAACGTATCATATAGAGGTCAAATACCTCGCAATGAAATCGATGAATGACGTGTTCGTCCATATGGATTTGGAGCGATCGTCACAGTATATTTTAGATTATCATTATTTGATAATCTACGTAATGCTTTTTAAACCTTTATCGATAAAATAAAGGTTATGGTTGTTTTAAAAATGAATGCAGTCTTTGAAAAACGTCTCATATAGAGGTCAAAACCTCGCGAAGAAATCAATTAATATGGAATGTTTATAATCAATATGAACGGGACATTTTAGTTGGTATCAGAGTGTTGGTCTTAGATAACTAGAAAATTGCATTAGTGTGTCTTACCGAGTTTGTTAGGATGCATTAGTGAGTCTGGACTTCGACCGTGTTTTTCTTCAAAAACGATTGCTTAACATTTTTTTGTTGGAAACTATATATTATTAACTTGTAAATATTATGTGATACATTAATCTCTTAACGTGTTTGATATTGTGTGATAGATGTCTACCTCTAGTACAAATCCCATTGATTCACCTAATAATAATGAAGAGTCGAATATATTTTGAGAAGATTCACAAATTCCCGAAGAGGAACCGGAAGAGGAGGAACCGGAAGAAGAGGAACCAGAAGAGGAGGAATCGGAAGAGGAGGAACCAGAAGAAGAAGAGGTTCCGGAGGAAGAAATATTGATACCTATAGTAAATCGATTAAATAAAATAAAATCCTCAACCAACGGACCAAAGTTAATAATGGTCAATGGTGTTTTCGCCGAGGAAGCAAAATATTGGGAAGATTACCAATTTTCTGATGAATCGGATCCCGATGAGGATTCCGATGATGTTATAGAAATTACCTCGACCCAGTTTAATAAAGCAAAAGAAAATAATAAGGGAAAAGGTATAAAAATAGAGAAACCCGATTCCAACCCCGATGAACTTTATATGTATCGGCAACATCCGTATTTCCTAAAATGTAACAATGACCCGGGAACCTCTAAACCACCAGGTTTTTCTAAACCATTATGGAAAATGACGGCTCGTATTAGAGGAACACCATATATTCCTAGAAAATTAGGAAAACGAACCAAGTCCGAAGAAGAAGAAACCAGTGATTCAGATTAGAGGGTTGTAATCATGTTGTGTATTATATGTATTATAGTATGCTTATACTTTTATGTTCTATGTAAAAATTGCTTGTATTGTTTGTTATTACGAATCTAATCCTTGTCTATTTTACAGTATAAAAACAAAATGGACGTTAAGGGTAGACAACCGAATATTTTAGAAGACCTACCAGAGGATATGATTGAGGAAATCTTGTCTAGAGTCTGTCAGAATTCATCAGCACATTTAGTTATGGCGAAATTAACTTATCAAACATTTGAAAGACTTTCCAGAAATGCCTTAGTTTATAAAAGGCTTTCCTTTGATAGGTGGGGTATATCACATTGGGGAGACCGTAAGTTACGTCGTGTTTTCTTTAAAGCATTAAATACGGGGAACCCAAATGCAATTTTACGCTACGAGTTAAGAACCTATTTTGACTCAACATATCCCAACAAAGGATTTCGTGAATTAGAAAGAGCTTCTAACATGCAACATAAAGAAGCATGTTATGCTTACGGGTTAGTGATGTTCGCTTCTTACCAAAGTGAGAAAAAGAACATCGGATTGCAACTTTTAAATAAAACCTTCCCACAAGTGACGGATTCAGTAGTTGGGGTGAGAAACAAGGTTTTTAGATTATTACGGGGCTGTTGGACATTACGAAACCCTCATCCTTTTGACGACATTACAACATGCTGCCTAGCCAATGGTCATAATGGTTATTTTCCACAAGACCAAGGATGGGAAGTCGTCTTAGTAAAACCAGAATGCATGGCTTGTTTCTGGACTTATGAATTACGTGTCTTTATTTCCTTTGCTAAACAACTTGCATATTAACTAGATTTATCTTCAAAACTGTCCTGTATCATAGTGTACTATATTTCATGTTATATGTAATATAGCGAAGTTGTAAGTTTGAAGAATATTTGTATGTGATATATTATTATAATCAGTTTTTCATATGGAATTGTAGTAGTTGAATTGTATATTAGCTACTAAGTATGAACTTAACGTGTAGGTAGTATCCGAATTTAAACTTATAAAACGCTAATATGAAGAAAAAGCTTTTATAAATGAGTTCATATTATGCTACGAAATACTATTGACTACTCTTAATATTCTGTATGATTAACTCGATTCAGTTGGCTATTTTGAAGGAAATGGCACCGACTACTCGACACACCATGAATATGAGCAAAGAGGAATTTCTTACCTTTCTTGCTGCAAACATAGCCGCAGTACAGGCTGCGCTACATACCAACAATAACTCTGAATCTAGCAATGCAGCTAACGGCGCAAGAAATCGTGTAGGATGCTCCTACAAAGAATTCACTGCCTGCAAACCTTTGGAATTTTGCTGGAACCGAAGGACCAATTGGATTGAAACGGTGGACCGATAAAGTCGAATCGGTGTTTGCCATAAGTAAGTGTACTGAAGAGGACAAAGTTAAGTACGCTACGCATACCTTCACAGGTACTGCGTTAACGTGGTGGAACACCTATCTTGAACAGGTAGGACAAAATGTTGCTTACGCACTACCGTGGTCGGCATTCAAGCAATTGATGAACGAGTAGTACCGTCCTAGAAACGAAGTCAATAAACTCAAGGCAGAACTTAGAGAGTTATGAACACAAGGGTTCGACGTTACCATATATGAACGACAATTCACAGAGTTGTGCCTATTGTGTCCGGGAGCATTCGAAGATGAAGAAGAGAAGATCGACGTGTTTGTAAAAGGGTTACTAGTAAGGATTCAAGAAGATGTGAGTTCACACGAGCCCGCTTCTATACAGAAGGCAAGTAGAATGGCTCATAAACTCATAAATCAGATTGAGGGAAGAATTAAAGAGCAGGAGGCCGAAGAAGCCAACACGAAACAACTCAAGAGGAAGTGGGAGGAAAACGGTGACAAGAGTCACCAGTACAACAACAACAACAATTACAACCACAATCGCAACAACTATCCCAACAACTGCAACAACAATCGCAACAATAACCGCAATCCTAACAATAACTACAACAAACATCCCAACAACTACAACAACCGTTTCAACAACAATAACAATCCCAACAACAACCTCAATAACAACAACGACAACAAAAACCAAAAACAACCATGTCATAAGTGTGAAGAAAATCATCAGGGGTTTTGCACGACATTTTGCAATAGGTGTAAAAGAAATGTTTATAGCGCGACAAAGTGTGAGGTCTACGGACCAAAGTTTAACAGAACTAAAGGAACAAATAATGTTGGAACAAGTAATGCCGAAATGAATAGTGTCGGAACAAGTAATACCAACGCCGTTTGTTATAAATGTGGAAAATCGGGCCACATTATTAGGAATTTCCTGAAGCAGGGGAATACTAATGGGCAGGGCCGTGGAAGAGTTTTCAATATTAATGCGGCAAAAGCACAGGAAGACCCGGAGCTTGTTACGGGTACGTTTTTTATTGATGATAAATCTGCTTATGTTTTATTTGATTCGGATGCGGATAGAAGCTATATGAGTAGAGAATTTTGTGCTAAATTAAGTTGCCCATTGACGCCTTTGGATAGTAAATTTTTACTCGAATTAGCAAACGGTAAATTAATTTCAGCAGATAATATATGTCGGGAGAGAGAAATTAAACTGGGGGATGAAACGTTTAAAATTGATTTAATACCAGTCAAGTTAGGAAGTTTTGATGTAATAATTGGCACGGACTGGTTGAAAAAGGTGAGAGCAGAGGTCGTTTGTTACAAAAATGCAATTCGCATTATGCGTGAAAAAGGAAAACCTTTAATGGTGTACGGAGAAAAGAACAACGCGAAATTAAATCTTATTAGTAGTTTGAAGGCGCAAAAACTAATAAGAAAAGGTTGTTACATCATTCTAGCACACATCGAGGAAGTTAAACCTGAAGAAAAGAACATCAGTGATGTTCCCGTCACAAAAGAATTTCCCGATGTATTTCCGAAAGAATTACCGGGATTACCCCCACATCGATCCGTTGAATTTCAAATAGACCTTGTACCAGGAGCTGCACCAATAGCTCATGCTCCATACAGACTTGCACCCAGCGAAATGAAAGAATTACAAAGTCAGTTACAGGAACATTTAGAGCGTGGTTTCATTCGACCAAGCACATCACCATGGGGAGCTCCTGTTTTGTTTGTCAAGAAGAAAGATGGCACATTTAGGTTATGTATCGACTACCGAGAGTTGAACAAACTTACCATCAAGAACCACTACCCACTACCGAGAATCGACGACTTATTTGATCAACTACAAGGCTCGTCTATTTATTCGAAGATCGATTTACGTTCTGAATATCATCAAATGTGGGTGAAGGAGGATGATATTCCAAAGACTGCTTTTAGGATGCGTTACGGTCATTACGAGTTTATGGTTATGCCGTTTGGATTGACTAACGCACCAGATGTGTTCATGGACCTCATGAACCGAGTGTGTGGGCTATATCTTGACAAGTTTGCCATTGTTTTTATCGATGACAAACTTATTTACTCGAAGAATGATCAAGAGCACGAAGAACATTTGAGAAAATTGCTAGAGTTGCTGAGAAAAGAAAAACTGTATGCTAAGTTTTCAAAGTGTGCATTTTGGTTGGAAAAAGTTCAATTCCTCGGTCACATAGTGAACAAAGAAGGTATCCAGGTGGATCCAGCAAAGATTGAAACCGTTGAAAAGTGGAAAACCCCAAAAACTTCGAAATAGATACGTCAGTTTTTAGGACTAGCTGGTTACTACAGAAGGTTCATCCAAGACTTTTCCAGAATAGCAAAACCCTTGACTGCATTAACGCATAAAGGGAAGAAATTTGAATGGAAAGATGAATAAGAGAAAGCGTTTCAATTGTTAAAGAAAAAGTTAACTACGGCACCTATATTGTCATTACCTGAAGGGAATGATGATTTTGTGATATATTGTGATGCCTCAAAGCAAGGTCTCGGTTGTGTATTAATGCAACGAACGAAAGTAATTGCTTATGCGTCTAGACAATTGAAGTTCACGAACAGAATTATACGACGCAAGATTTGGAATTAGGCACGGTTGTTTTTGCATTAAAGACTTGGAGGCACTACTTATATGGGGTCAAAAGTATTATATATATCGACCACAAAAGTCTTCAACACATATTTAATGAGAAACAACTGAATATGAGGCAGCGTAGGTGGATTGAATTGTTGAATGATTACGACTTTGAGATTCGTTACCACCCGGGGAAGGCAAATGTGGTAGTCGACGCCTTAAGCAGAAAGGACAGAGAACCCATTCGAGTAAAAGCTATGAATATAATGATTCACACTAATCTTACTACTCAAATAAAGGAGGCGCAACAAGGAGTTTTAAAAGAGGGAAATTTAAAGGATGAAATACCCAAAGGATCGAAGAAGCATCTTAATATTTGGGAAGACGGAATCCGGTATAGGGCTGAAAGAATTTGGGTACCAAAATTTGGAGATATGAGAGAAATGGTACTTAGAGAAGCTCATAAAAACAGATACTCAATACATCCTGGAATGGGGAAGATGTACAAGGATCTCAAGAAACATTTTTGGTGGCCAGGTATGAAAGCTGATGTTGCTAAATACGTAGGGGAATGTTTGACGTGTTCTAAGGTCAAAGCAGAGCATCAGAAACCATTAGGTCTACTTCAACAACCCGAAATCCCGGAATGGAAATGGGAAAACATTACCATGGATTTCATCACTAAATTGCCAAGGACTGCAAGTGGTTTTGATACTATTTGGGTAATAGTTGATCATCTCACCAAATCAGCACACTTCCTACCAATAAGAGAAGATGACAAGATGGAGAAGTTAGCACGACTGTAATTGAAGGAAGTCATCTCCAGACATGGAATACCAATCTCTATTATCTCTGATAGGGATGGCAGATTTATTTCAAGATTCTGGCAGACATTACAGCAAGCATTAGGAACTCGTCTAGACATGAGTACTGCCTATCATCCACGAACTGATGGACAGAGGGAAAGGATGATACAAATGCTTGAAGACATGCTACGAGCATGTGTTATTGATTTCAAAAATAGTTGGGATCGACATCTACCGTTAGCAGAATTTTCCTACAACAACCGCTACCATTCAAGCATTGAGATGGCGCCATTTGAAGCACTTTATGGTAGAAAGTGCAGGTCTCCAATTTGTTGGAATTAAGTGGGGGATAGACAGATTACGGGTCCGGAGATAATACAAGAAACTACCGAGAAGATCATCCAAATTCAACAACGGTTGAAAACCGCCCAAAGTCGACAAAAGAGCTACGCCGACATTAAAAGAAAAGATATAGAATTTGAAATTGGAGAGATGGTCATGCTTAAGGTTGCACCTTGGAAAGGCGTTGTTCGATTTGGTAAACGAGGGAAATTAAATCCAAGGTATATTGGACCATTCAAGATTATTGATCGTGTCGGACCAGTAGCTTACCGACTTGAGTTACCTCAACAACTCGCGGCTATACATAACACTTTCCACGTCTCGAATTTGATGAAATGTTTTGCTAAAGAAGATCTCACTATTCCGTTAGACGAAATCCAAATCAACGCAAAACTTCAATTCATCGAAGAACCCGTCGAAATAATGGATCGTGAGGTTAAAATACTTGAACAAAACAAGATACCAATTGTTAAGGTTCGATGGAATGCTCGTAGAGGACCCGAGTTCACCTGGGAACGAGAAGATCAGATGAAGAAGAAATACCCGCACTTATTTCCAGAAGATACGTCAACACCTCCAACTGTTTAAAATTTCGGGACGAAATTTATTTAACGGGTAGGTACTGTAGTGACCCGAACTTTTCCATGTTTTATATATATTAAATGAAATTGATATTTATATGATTAAGTGTTTCCAACATGTTAAGCAATCAAACTTGTTAAGACTTGATTAATTGAAATAGGTTTCATATAGACAATTGACCACCCAAGTTGACCGATGATTCACGAACGTTAAAACTTATAAAAACTATATGATGACATATATATATGATTATATATATAATTAACATGATATTATGATAAGTAAGTATCTCATTAGGTATTTTAACAATGAGTTATATACATAAAATTGTGTTTATTGAATTAAGAAACTCGAAACGATATATATAACGATTATCGTTATAACAACGTCTTACTAATTACATATGAATCATATTAAGATATTGTTACACTATGTTTAATCATGATAAATGATAAGTAAACATGTCATTATGTATATTAACAATGAACTTCATATGTAAAACAAGACTACTAACTTAAGAATTTCGAAACGAGACATATATGTAACGATTATCGTTGTAACAACATTTAACTGTATATATATCATACTAAGATATATTAATATATCATAATATCATGATAATTTAATAATGTAACATCTCTTTAGATATAATAAACAATGGGTTAACAACATTTAACAAGATCGTTAACCTAAAGGTTTCAAAACAACATTTACATGTAACGACTAACGATGACTCAGTTAAAATGTATATACATGTAGTGTTTTAATATGTATTCATACACTTTTGAAAGACTTCAAGACACTTATCAAAATACTTCTACTTAACAAAAATTCTTACAATTACATCCTCGTTCAGTTTCATCAACAATTCTACTCGTATGCACCAGTATTCGTACTCGTACAATACACAGCTTCTAAATGTATGTACTATTGGTATATATACTCCAATGATTAGCTCTTAGCATCCCATGTGGTCACCTAATACATGTGGGAACCATCATTTGGAAACTAGCATGAAATATCTCATAAAATTACAAAAATATTAGTAATCATTCATGATTTATTTACATGAAAACAAAATTACATATCCTTTATATCTAATCCATATACCAATGACCAAAAACACCTACAAACACTTTCATTCTTCAATTTTATTCATCTAATTGATCTCTCTCAAGTTCCATCTTCAAGTTCTAAGTGTTCTTCATAAATTCTACAAGTTCTAGTTTTATAAAATCAAGAATACTTCCAAGTTTACTAGCTCACTTCCAATCTTGTAAAGTGATCATCCAACCTCAAGAAATCCTTATTGTTTACAGTAAGATATCATTATAAATCAAGGTAATACTCATATATAAACTTTGATTCAAATCCTATAACTATAACTATCTTAATTCGAGTGATAATCATACTTGAACTTGTTTTCGTGTCATGATTCTACTTCAAGAACTTTCAAGCCATCCAAGATCCTTTGAAGCTAGATCATTTCTTGTCACTTCCAGTAGGTTTACCTACTAAACTTGAGGTAGTAATTATGTTCATAACATCATTCGATTCATACATATAAAACTATCTTATTCGAAGATTTGAACATGTAATCACTAGAACATAGTTTAGTTAATTCTAAACTTGTTCGCAAACAAAAGTTAATCCTTCTAACTTGACTTTTAAAATTAACTAAACACATGTTCTATATCTATATGATATGCTAACTTAATGATTTAAAACCGAAAAACACGAAAAACACCGTAAAACCGGATATACGCCGTCGTAGTAACACCGCGGGCTGTTTTGGGTTAGTTAATTAAAAACTATGATAAACTTTGATTTAAAAGTTGTTCTTCTGGGAAAATAATTTTTCTTATGAACATGAAACTATATCCAAAAATCATGGTTAAACTCAAAGTGGAAGTATGTTTTCCAAAATGGTCATCTAGACGTCGTTCTTTCGACTGAAATGACTACCATTATAAAAACAACTTGTAACTTATATTTTTGTCTTTAAACCTATACTTTTTATGTTTAGATTCATAAAATAGAGTTCAATATGAAACCATAGCAATTTGATTCACTCAAATCAGATTTAAAACGAAGAAGTTATGGGTAAAACAAGATTGGATATTTTTTTATTATTGTAGCTATGGGAAATATTGTAACAGTTCTATACAAATCATATCCTAGCTAACTTATATTGTATTATGCATATATTCTAATATATTATGTAATCTTGAGATACCATAGACACGTATGCAAATGTTTTGACATATCATATCGACCCATGTATATATATTATTTGGAACAACCATAGACACTCTATATGTAGTAATGTTAGAGTTAGCTATTCAGGGTTGAGGTTGATTCCAAAAATATATATACTTTGAGTTGTGATCTAGCCTGAGACGTGTATACACTGGGTCGTGGATTGATTCAAGCTAATATATATCGATTTATTTCTGTACATCTAACTGTGGACAACTAGTTGTAGGTTACTAACGAGGACAGCTGACTTAATAAATTTAAAACAGTAAAACGTATTAAAAATGTTATAAATATATTTTGAACATACTTTGATATATATGTACATATTTGTTAGAGGTTCGTGAATCGACCAGTGGCCAAGTCTTACTTTCTGACGAAGTAAAAATCTGTGAAAGAAAGTTAAAGTCCCACTTTTAAAATCTAATATTTTGGGATGAGAATACATGCAGTTTTATAAATGTTTTACGAAATAGACACAAGTAATTGAAACAACATTATATGGGTGAATGATCGAAGCCGAATATGCCCCTTTTTCTTGGTAACCTAAGAATTAGTAAACCGATCTACTAATTGACACGAATCCTAAAGATAGATCTATTGGGCCTAACAAACCCCATCTAAAGTACCGGATGCTTTACTACTTCGAATTCGTTTATATCATGTCCGAAGGATTTCCCAGAATGATAGGGGATATTCTTATATGCATCTTGTTAATGTCGGTTACCAGGTGTTCACAATATGAATGAATTTTATCTCTATGTATGGGATGTATATTGAAATATGAAATCTTATGGTCTATTATTATGATTTGATAATATATAGGTTAAACCTATAACTCACCAACATTTTTGTTGAAGTTTTAAGCATGTTTATTCTCAGGTGATTATTAAGAGCTTCCGCTGTTGCATACTAAAATAAGGACAAGATTTGGAGTCCATGCTTGTATGATATTATGTAAAAACTGCATTCAAGAAACTTATTTTTGATGTAATATATTCTTATTGTAAACCATTATGTAATGGTCGTGTGTAAACGGTATATTTTAGATTATCATTATTTGATAATCTACGTAATGCTTTTTAAACCTTTATCGATAAAATAAAGGTTATGGTTGTTTTAAAAATGAATGCAGTCTTTGAAAAACGTCTCATATAGAGGTCAAAACCTCGCGACGAAATCAATTAATATGGAACGTTTATAATCAATATGAACGGAACATTTCACTCGATAGCTTCAATATTCGTTGGGTCTACTTGGATCCCTTGGTTACCAACCATGTGACCGAGAAATTGCACTTTCGATAGCCAAAACTCGTACTTGGAGAATTTAGCGCACAATTTCTCTTTCTCTCGTAGCTCCAATAGTAATCTCAGATGCTCGTCGTTTTTCTTCTCTATTCTTCGAGTATATCAAGATGTCATTTATAAATACGATGACAAACTTGTCCCATTAAGGTTTTGCATTCTTGATTCATGAGATCCTTAAACACGGCGGGTGCATTTGTTAAACCGAATGGAAACATTGAAAAAATCGTAATAACCATAACGTATTCTAAACGCTGTCTTCAAAACATCTTCCTCACTTACCCTCTATTGGTGATATTCGGATCTTAAGTCAATCTTCAAATAAACAGAAGATCCTTGTAGTTGATTGAACTAATCATCAGTCCTTGGCAACAGGTATCTATTCTTGATTGTCGTTTTGTTCGATTCTCTATAGTTGATACACATGCGTAGAGACCCATCCTTCTTCCTAAGGATTGGAGCTCCCCCGAGTGATGAACTTGGTCGGATAAACCCTTCATCCAACAACTCCTTTAATTTTAACAGTGTTATCCTATAAGGTGATCGAGTATCAGTTGCAGCAGTTGCCGTTCTGGGCACTAATTTCCTCCGGTCGATGAGGTGAAAGGCCGGGAAGTTCTTCAAGGAAAACATTTGAAAATTCTCTGACGACTGGTACATTCTTGAAGGTGACATGATTCTTTCAAACAGCACATTACGTCAACATTCATGATCCTGATGGAATTTAGGTATTTATGGAATTTGGAGTAGTTATGAGAAGCAACGAATCGTAACAAGTGGTAGTAAATAGTATGGGATAGTGTCAGAGCAACGTATAGTCATTTAATAAGAACTCTCAGTAGTGCGTGGCGGTGAATAGTGTCAAACAGAAAGAGGTAGTATCGAGTAGTGTTGAATAGATATGAACTAAAACAAATGTATAACAAAAAGAATTTAAATTTTGACGCTCAATTTTAATTATACATAAGTTTGTAAGTTACTATACCCTAAACAGTGCCTATTAAATTCCATTCCGCTTCCCATTCCTTATGTTATAATGTCGGAACTTCTATATGAGTCACCGTAATATAATCCCGGTCATTATATTACCCTAACTCATACTTTCATCTCGGCATTACCCCATAAGTTCAAGTCGGCGAGATCCGCCTATAATTAACAAGTTATAAGTATCAGAAAACATATACTTTTATAGACACAAACTGAAAATATGAGGCTTTATGTTAATAGATAACTTCATTTTGACACCTTTGACGCATAAATTAAAACAAACAGGGCTGTACTTATTCTAAAAATATTTTCAAAGTTGACTGCGCACTTTATTAAATAAAATATATATACTGAAAAAATACATATAATTAATAATATATTCTTATAAAAATATAGTGTAGTTTCCATTTGACGTTGGTATAATGTAAATATCCCACGACTTAGTGTAAATAAATAACGATAGTAGTAGTAATAATAATACCAATTGAAATCATGTATTAGGAAAATAAGAAAAACGTAATATCCCAAAATATAAACCTCCCTAAGTGGTAGAGTACATATCTCAAAAATAAAGGAATAATCGCATCCGCTAGACCTAACGTAATATCAGGTAAAATAAATAATAGACCTATATGATTGATCCCTATTGGTCGGAAATATTTTCTCCTGAAAGCCTCCGCTCTAGGATGAGTAACCTCGGCATAACTAGCGACTCGAGTGCAGTCATCTTATCGTGTAGATCATAATTACGCCTTAAACCTTTCTCCGATCAGTCGATGCGGCCTTACAATTCCTCTCTAAGATAGCAACTCTAAATAACAATTTCTTCACAAACTTCTTCAATTCTTTAACCTCGTTAGTAGGTGAGGTTTTTGTAGCGCTAGTAGATGGTGTATCAAGATGGCGACGAATGACACGGGGTGGTGAAGCATCCAAAACATAATACCGCACAACGTCCTTGTTACCCTGACGCGCACAAGGGCTAGGTACAACCTTACGCTTATGTGGGTTTTTAGGAAATGAAGGTATACGGGGAACAAAAGATGTAGTAGGTGGAGTAATAGGTGAAATCGAATCTTGTGGACTTGGTACAGCAGTATGTGCTTCCTCGGATTCTTCTTTATTCTCGGATTCCTCTCGGTCGGGATAATCGCACAAAGGGTTATCCTCTCGTGGAGTAATAGGCTCTTCTTTAGAAGATTCGCTTTCAGAGTCAGAATGACCTCTCCATTCGGAGGAACTCATGGGATGATACGCGAGTGAGCGAATAGGACTTTCATTCTCAGTGTCCAAAATGACGTTAGGGTTTAGTTGCGACATTTTATCTAAGGAAACATATTAAAGTTCAAGTATAAGTAAGAACAAGTAGTTAGGCAATTTTCTAGATTCTAAGTTATAGATTAGGCTTTCTAATGCATCCTATAGGCAGACACACTAATGCAACCTAATTCCCTATAACTGAGGCTCTGATACCAACTGTAATACCCCGTCAAAATGAAGCTATGACGTGCTGTATTACCAGAGGTCAAAGTACAGTCTTCGTACTCTATATGCTTAAATCCTTAGTTTCCATGCTTGACCTCTAACATTTCTTCTATTGCGGAAGCATAGCTAAAGTAGATTACCTGAGAATAACATGCTAAAAACGTCAACACGAAGGTTGAGTGAATCATAAGTTTAAGTAGTATAAAGTGTAGAGTATAGACCACAAGATTTCGTTTGCATGCTCGCAAGCACATTTAAAAATATAAAAAGATTCTATAAGTTTGAGCACCCAGTAACTAAGCCTTAACGTTCGTTTAGTACCCATGTTGTTATGTACACCTAACCAAAATGTACCACCTCAAATAGTATACGCCCGTTTTGTTTAGGTTAGTTTCTAACCCGGACGGACGGGGATGTCAAGCCCTATGGATCCATATACAACTATTCGCGCCCACCAGTTCTTATAACCGGTAATTACTAGTTACCAAAGCTAAGGGATTTTCGGTTATAACTCAGCATAGAATGTAAGTTTAGCCCTGTGTCTACTTGTAAAACAGAAAAAGACATGTATTCTCACCCCGAAAATAGTTTAATAAAATAGTTAAAAAGTTGGGGCTAAGACTCACCTTATGAGCACAGTAACCGTGTGATAGCAAATAGCAGCGGTGGTCCAAAGTTGTCAATCTATCATTATTAGGTTTAAGTTAGTTGGATCATCATGGTCATCATCATCATCATCATCATCATTATAGTTATGTGTTTGATATATATGTTCATATATGTATATTACCGGTGTTCTTTACAGAGTTTTCAATACTAACCATTCTCAAAGTTTAGACGTTGTATAACTCAAATGATCCTCGTTGTTATCAAGTAAGTCAATGGACAGCCAGATGTAACCGGGGGCCAGGACTCTTGATCCGACTTTAAGTCGTGACATTCGAGATCCACAACCATATCCCAAACTGGCAACCTAGACACCATCCATGACCGTAAGTAGCGGTGAGTCTCGTGAAAGTCATACGTTTTTAGTTTGTGATTATAGTTCATTACATACTTATATAATTCATATGTGTTTTAATACTTTCAAATGTGTGTATAGGAATACAACACGAAATGTTATATTATAGGTATATAATATTTGGTTTGATTAATATTAATATTTATACTATAATATAAATGGTATAAATGATACATATATCGTACTATTATAATATTAATACCTTTTATTTTAGCATTATAATAATTGGTATAATGTAAATGTATTTTACATATCTTATAATATAATATTATAAAATTATATTATATTTAGATAATAAGTTAGATAACCTTTTTAAAATTATCTTATCTTTCCACCTTATCTTATATTTAAAAGATAAATTACTCCATAATACTTATATACATATACATACACGATTATATATATATATATATATATATATATATATATATATATATATATATATATATATATATATATATATATATATATATATATATATGCATTTTATACTTCTTAGACTTTCACATCATCCATAATTATAACATTCATAATTGGAATTATCCTAATACTTAAAATAAAAATATTCATAATCAAACTCTTTATATTCTTAACTTATATTATCCATGAGTCCTAGTTTATGATCATAGCTTTGTTTAATTTGTAATCTTTATGTTTAATGTATATCTTATTATCATAATATTTACATGTTCATGATTCAAAATCAAACCATAATACTTATATCTTTATCCATAATCATATTCGTATTACAAGTTTATATTCAAATTAAGAGTTTTCATTCATAATCATAATATAAGTATTATCATCAAAGTTTACAACTTTTATTAAATTCATATTCATATTCATATTCACCAACTTTTACTCATTATAAATATCACAACTTAAGCGTATAAATTAACAATTATGTACATATAAAGTGTATATTTAAAACTTGGGTTTATGATATACCTTATGATTGTTTTTAACAAGGAAAATTGGTGTTTTTGATGGTGAGAAAGTGGCCGAACAGCAGCACAGGTACAGCAGCAAAAATGCAGCGAAAAGTGACCAAAAAGTGGCGGTTTTGTGGCGGTTCGGGCGGCGGACAGCAGCACCAAAAAGGGACAGCAGCAGGGGCTATTTAGGGGCGGTTTGTGGTGACTTTTGGCGGCCAAAAACAGCAGAAAAAAGCTGCAGAAGGTGGCGGCTTGGTGGTGTTTTTGTGGTGGACAGCAGCAGCAAAACAGGCGGCTGCAGGTGGTGTTTTGCGGGCTGTTTTGGGTGGGTTTGGTGGTCGAAAAACAGCTGCAAAAGGGCTGCAAAAAGTGGCGGATGTGGGGCTGAAAATGGCAGCAGCAGGGTGGCGGTGATGGTGGTGCTTGGTGGCCTT
This sequence comes from Rutidosis leptorrhynchoides, assembly GCF_046630445.1. Lineage (NCBI taxonomy): Eukaryota > Viridiplantae > Streptophyta > Magnoliopsida > Asterales > Asteraceae > Rutidosis > Rutidosis leptorrhynchoides. Next base: position 40,700,403 of record NC_092341.1, on the reverse strand, counting down.
CGGCCGATTGGAAAAGGGAGAGGGGGAGGGGGGTTTCGGCCACAAGAGGGAGAGGGAGAAGAGAAGAGGTTTTGTGTGTGTGTTTGTGAGAAATGAGGTGAGGGTTAGCTCTCCTTATATAGGGTAGGTGATTAGAGTTAGTTTATAACTCAAATTCTTTAAAGAATGATCTAGAATTGTGAGTTAGTTTAGGATTAGGATTAACTTAGGATTAGTCTTTATCTTTTATGATTAGGATTAGATTAGTTTTGAACTAGGATAAGGATTGGAGTTAGATTAGGACAAGTGTTGAAGTTTAAATCTAAGCTTTATTTTATTTTAAATTTTAATTTATTTATTTATTTATATTTTTTCGATTTATATATATATATATATATATATATATATATATATATATATATATATATATATATATATATATATATATATATTTATTTATTTTAATTTTTACTAAATTAATTATTGTGCATTTGGTCCCTGCACATTTTATTCGCGTTAGTCCTTCGTTAAATTTTTATTGATGATGACGAGCCATGATCGTTAGTTTAGGTAACCTCGTTACCCATTTCGTTACTCTCAATAGTTTCGGTTTTCTAACCGAGTTCGTTTGCTTTGGACAATCTATGTTTCAAGTTCGTTTGTTAAGTATAAAAATGATCGAAAAAGTTGGATTGTTATAGGGTTGGGTTTGGGGATGGTTTACAACAGAAAAGAAGCAAAACGCAGTAGCAAAAAGCAAGACATATGGCAGTAGTTTTAGTTGATGTTCATGGAGGTGTAGGTGGCGTTTGGTTTGTACAGTAAACGGGAGATAGAAGTAGTAGTTTGTTTGATGAATATAGGATTAGCAAAGTGATAGTTAGTGGTTATAAGTTGAAGGTGGTTGTTATGGTTTGGTTCTCGAATAACCACAAGGAAAAACCGAAGGTGGTCGTGTTCATGGTAATCGATTTATGGTTGTATTTTGTAGGTGATGATGATGAGGGTTCGGTGAAAGTGATGGGTGGTGTTGTAAACGGTTTCGATGGTGGTGATTCATGATGGTAAATCGGTGGTGGTTGTTTTGGTTATCCATGAATGAAGCAAGAAGAAGAAGAGAAAAATGGCGACGGTTTTAAGTGATGGTGACGGTTCATGATGGTGGTTCGTGTGTGTAAGGGAGGTGGGTTAGTGGTGGCCGGCCGATGGAAGGGAGGAGGTGATGGCATCGTGGTCGATGGTTGTGAGGAAGTAAGAGGATGGTGTTCTTCTTCATGGGGTTTAATTGTAGGGAGCAAGAGAAAGTTGTTTGATGATCAAAGTAGCACAGTGAGCAAGCAATGATACGCCAACATATAAAAATAATAATAATAAAAACAATTGCGAATTAATCATTCGCTAGTGCACAGTTTAATGTGAAAAGATGTCGATTAGTAATAGAAAGTGGGAAGTGACAGAAAGTGAATAGGATGGTGAAGGGAATGTGGTGAGGATGGTGTAGATTGGGAGTGATCGAGCATATATATGATGTAAATATATATATATATATATATATATATATATATATATATATATATATATATATATATATATATTGTTATAAAATATCTAGATTGTGTTATAAAATATCTAGATTGGATGTTAATTTTATTATTATTATATTTCTTGCATAGTAATATTTTATACTATAAATAGACATGTATGGTAACCATTTAAGGTGCACCATTTCTCTTGAAATATCAATATCAATATTTCTTCTCTCCTTCTTCTCTCTTTTTCTCTCTTTGTTCTTATAACCATTAAAGGTAGTTATAAGCCTACTGAATTATAACACGTTATCAGCACGAAGAGCTTAGTGTAATTAAAAGATATCTCAAACGATCACGAATCACTAATCAAGGTATGAAATTATTAATAATTTTCAGACTCGAATATATCAAATTTTGGACTACTAACATTTATATTTATGTTATTTAAGTTATATATGGTCGGTTATACCACCTGAATTATATTTCTGTAATCTAACTTTTACTAACTTCACTAACATTTATATTTATGTTATTTAAGTTATATATGGTCGGTTATACCACCTGAATTATATTTTCTGTAATCTAACTCTTATTAACTTTACTAACATTTATATTTATGTTAATAAGACCTCATGATTGTACGCAACACGTCATTTGACAACACGGTACTTTATGTACGCAACACGTCATTTGACAACACGGTACCATGGGTCGAGATTAATTCCGATCAATACGAATATGACGGGATCTTTATATGTTATCTAACATTTATGATTACTTATGCAATTAATCATTATTTATTTCATGCATACTAATGTTTATTCTTAAATTTATAATTTTAAAAGTTAAAATAAAAAAATAGTTTGTATTTTTATTAAGAGTAAATCTTAAAAGTTAAAATAAGAAAAAGTAGTTTGTAATTTTATTAAAAGTAAATCTTAAAAGTTAAAATACAAAAAGTAGTTTGTATTTTTATTAAAAGTAAATCTTAAAAGTTAAAATAAGAAAAAGTAGTTTGTATTTTTATTAAAAGTATATCTTAAAAGTTAAAGTAAGAAAAAAAAGGGGATGGTAAAATGAAATAGTTTTTTTGTCAAAAATGAAGTATTGAAAATGAAGTGGTCTCCTTCTATAACTAAAAAAAATATATATACTTTTATCAAATGAATTTTTTTGTGGCCGACAATTTCAAACACGAGTCCGTGTTTAGTTTATCAAGAATATCTCTTACTTTGGTGAAAGGTCACGATCACGATATCAGGTGTTGTGAAAGAATTAAAAAATTGGTCAAGTGGCCTTTTAAAAACTAAAAAAAAAAATTAAACAAAAAGTTTTTTTTATATATTTATAATTTACGGGTAACGTAAAAAAAAAGGAAGTTTTTTTTAAAAAAAAAAACAAAGAAAGTGTTTAAATGAGTTTTACAGAAAGGGGGAAAGCAAAGTAAAAAAAAACTTTTTTCCAAACAAAGGTAAATGAAAGTAGGACTTAATACAAGAAAAAAGTAAACATCTCCTAGACGTGATAAAATATATCAATGATAAGTATTAGACTTGATGAGCTAAATGTGACAAAAATGTTTCAACATGTCTTATGTTAATTTTCTAAAATAAGTTATTATTATTCCGAGTTTAACACATATACATATGTTAATTAAAAACAACCTTTTTGTTCTTATGTAGTGTTGGGTTGCAATTTTGGTTGTATGCCATAATTTCATCCAGTAGAGTGACAATAGAAAACTTTTGATGATAATCAATAAAAAACTTTTTTCCAAACTTGTTAAATGTTTTGTTACAAACGTGACCGTTGAAAAAAAGGAGGTTGAATAATAAAACTTAAAAAACAAATTATTTTTTTTAAGAGTGTGCATCAAAATGGCCCGTTTAATAATGGGGAGTAAAAATATAGTCAAATTGTTTCAACGAACAAGGGTTCAATTGGATGTCTCTTAAAAAAAATCCGCGGGTACGGGTGATGGATCCAATGGATCCGCATCCACGACCCGCGGGTGCTATCCCTAATTGTGACAAGTACAAATCAACTAAAAGTCTAAAAAATAAATGCTCTTATAGGGACCAAATGTTCACAATAATTGCCTAAGCTAGATATGAAACAAATAGTTCATAAATAAAAAAAAAAGGTCGTTGTGCGTTTTCGGGATGATAGCCGAAATACACTTACAAAAGTAGGTCAGCCGTCAATTCTTTATGGCCATATCAACGTAGATCAATAAAATTATTTATGGTTTTGATAAAAGATTAATTAAAAATTAATTGTTTTTTGGTCTTGGATTCTCGGTAACAAAAGCAAAGGTTGTTTTTGGTTGCCACAACAAACAAGACAGAGGTTGTTGACTTTTGTTGTTAAACATGGCACAAGTGAACAATAACAATAGATTATTGTTTTTGAAAAGAATAATGATGCGTTAATTTTATTGTATAAAATAAAATTAAAGAAAATGGTTTTCATTGATGACTATGAACAAACGCAAACAAAGTGTTTGTGGTATTTGGTGATTAAAAAAAAGTGCATCTAAAGCTTCTACTGAAAATAATATGCATCTAAAGCTTCTACTGAAAATTAATGTGCAAGGTACAACGTATAACTATATGGTCAAATTCATTTGAGCCTTCGGAGTCACAAGTATATGATGTATATATATATTACTCAATTAACAAAATAGTAAATCTAAATTAATTCATATGAATAGTAAAACGAAATTAATTAATTTACTATTCACATAAAAAAGCGCATATGATAAAAAGCGCATCGCATATGATAAGCGCATATGATAAAAAGCGAATATGATGAAAAGCACAACGCATATGATGAAAATCGCATATGATTAAAAGCGCATATGGTGAAAAACACAGCGCATATGATTAAAAGCGTATATGGTGAAAAGGATATATGATAAAAAAAAACACATATGGTGATTTATAAAATAAAAAAAAAAACACATATGGTGATTAATGGAAAGCACATATGGTGATTAATGAAAAGTATATTGTGAAAAAGAATCACAAATGTTTCTTGAAAGAATTCAAGGTAAGATATATGAACCAATTCATCCATCATGTGAACCATTTTGATATTTCATGGTTCTAATAGACGCATCTAGCGGATGGTCTCATATTTGTATGTTATCAAGCCGTAATATGGCATTTGCAAAGTTTCTTGCACAAATTATTAAATTGAGAACACATTATTCTGATTACACCATTAAAAGGATGAGACTTGATAATGCTGGTGAGTTAACATCTCAAGCATTTAATGATCATTATATATCTACAGGGATTGTTGTTGAACATCCAGTTGCTCATGTGCATACACAAAATTGGTTTAGCTGAATCAATAGATAAACGCTTACAGCTAATAACTAGACAATTGATAATGAGTACAAATCTCTCAATATTTATATGTGGACATGTAAATTTACATGCTGCGACATTAATTCGCATTATACCATGTGGAAGTCGTAAATATTTTCACTTAATACTTGATTTTAGCCAAGAGCCAAATATTTTCTACCTTAAAACATTGGTTGTGCAGTGTATGTTCCAATTGTATCACCACAACACAATAAAATGGTTCTTCAAAGAAAGATGATAATATATTTTGGATATAAAACATCTTCAATCATAAGATATATTGAACCCATGATGGGTGATGTTTTTACAGCACGTTTTGCTGATTGTCATTTTAATAAAACATTGTTCCCTAGATTAGGGGGAGAAATAAAAAATAAAAAATAAAATGATGCTTCATGATGCGAACATCAATTAAGGTATATTGAACTCGCACAAAAGAATGTGAAACGAAAGTTCAAAAATAATGCATATGCAAGAACTTGCAAATTAATTACTTTATGCATTTACAGATATAAAAAAGTGACTAAATCATATATACCAGCGATAAATGCTCCAGCTCGAACTGAAATTCCAAAAGCTGGCAATAATGTCACTGTTGAGTCTTTGCCACGCATCAAACGTGGAAGATCAATTGGTTCCGAAGATAAAAATCCTCGAAAAAGAAAATCAGCTGATAATGAGGTAAAAGAAAGTGTTCAAGAAGAACCACAAATCAATATTCCTTCTGCAGAGGATATTGATAAATGTAATTACTAAAATTGCGTTAAATTATGCAATATTATGGAACCGAAATGAAATTAAAATCTCTATGAGATATTTTCATATAATGTTACAATGACATCATGAATAAAGATGATGATCTGGAACTAAAATCTGTCATTGAATATACAAAATGGACATGATTGAGCTAAATGGAATACTCTCAAGACGACCTTTATGGCGAAGGCTCGTTTTTGTCCGGAGTATTTGGGAAGTGATCGTTTATTAATGGGGGATTTCTATCGGACTTTGAATGACGACTTGAAAAGAAAAATTAGACGTGGTCAAGCGAAATCGTTTTCGGAATTATTCGACTTGGCTAGGGGTTTCGAGTCGCATACACGATCGAAGAAGGGTGAGCCTTCAAGGGATAGAAGGGTTGTTCTTATGGTGCTCCGAGTAAGAGGACTAAGGGTCCGAGTGTGAGCACGGGTGGTACGCGGACGAGTATATCGAATTCTAGCGCATCTAGATGTTACAATGGTGGCATGAGGAGTCACAAGTCTTGGGAATGTTCGATGCCGTTTGAGTTTGAGTTGTTAATGCCTTGTGTTGTGCATATTGTTGTTATGGGTGACGTTCCTAATGGAAGTACCCTATGGTGACGTTTGATTGTCGGGCGAAGGGCGTAAGACTTGGTGCAACCAAGCATTCCTTGATATTTGAGAAATGTTTCTACCAAGCCACGGAAATGGTTTTGGTGTTCGATTGTTAAGCGCGTGTTCGCTTTTATGTTGAAGTGATGAACCATGAGGTTCGTCGGGTGGTTGGAACCCTTGAGATCGAGTGTTTTTAATCTCGATGTGTGTTGGTAATGGAGTCTACATGATGCAACATTAGGTGCCTCTTTTATACCTACTAGCGTGGTGTTCGACTCCGATTGTGTTGCGGTACGCTTTCGTTCAAAGTGTATAAGGATTGGTTAAAATCCTTCGTGAACTCGAGGTTAGAGCGAGATGTGGTGATGGGTCGTGTGTACCCAATCGTTGGTAAAGTCTACATTTGGTAGCACTGTACGGTAGTACGAGTTATGGATATGGAACGTAGTTCCAAGTGGGGGAGTTACACTCCCGCACGAGGAAGTTTTAGGGTGAGATTTCGGATAGTGCTTATGGTAGATCCGAAACTTGTGTTGGGACCTAGTTTTTGGTCGATTTGTGGTGGAGTACAATTTTGGTTCAAGTTGTACTATTGGTTTGGATTTAAATTACCACCGAGGTGGTAATGTGGTAAATCTCATTGTGAGATAATGGATGTGTTTGACGAGCAAGGTGAAATCCCTCGGTTAAGGGATGTGTGTGTGTCGGATTCTCTTTTAGAGAATTATTGTTTGGTTCCTATGTTTGATATAGGTGGTTCTTGCTCGATTGTGGGTGGTTAGTGGTATCCGTTAGGGTTCCCCATAGTGTAGCAGAGCGCGATGTTGCACTACTCGATGTTTGAGGCCAAGTGCGTATGAGATTGGTGAAGCATGACCTTCGGGGTCCGCTGACTTCATCATGGGATTATATCGGTGAAGCATGACCGTTGACGGGGTCCGCTGACTTCATCGGGTGTTGAGTGATCTATCGGTTGTTTTATACACCGATGGTGGGATCGTGAGGACCATGTTGTGTGATTAGGGATGCGATAGCCGTGTTTCGCTCACATGTTGTTACGGGTGTGACAATAGTCGATTTTGTACACCTTAGGTTTAGCGTTGCCATAGTCGTTTTGGGCACTTTTGGTTTTAGCCGTTGGATTTTGATGCTATGGTAGTTGCGTATAGGTCGTATTGCGAACTACAAGGGATGTTAGTGATTAATGTTATCCGTAAGGATTTGTTTGGTTCGGTCTTCATCGTTTCGGATTGTTGACTTTAAGTTGAGACTTGGTTGCTTTTAGCGTTGTCCTTGGTAAAGGTACGCTAAGGAATTGATATCTCGGTACGAGATGGGTCGAGTTTTTCCCGATATGGGAAATTGAGCAGGTTTCAGTGCTCGGATTGTGGTTTTGATAAATCACGGTTGACGACTTTAGTTGTTGAAAGTGATCCATTGGGAAGAATGGTCTAGGAAAGTTCGTATTGGGACTTGAGTGAGGATCGTTAAGCAGGTCCGGATTGTTTAAGTGGAGAAGATCACGAGGACGTGATCGAGTTTAAGTGGGGGAGAGTTGTAAGACCCAAATATTTATTGTAGATAATGTATTTATGGTGTACTATGCATGTATGAAGTGTACGAAGCATGTACGTATTGCTTGCTCGAACGTTGGAGGAAACTGGACATTGTCTGAAGTGACAAGGAGTGTACGTATCTTTTCAACCCCAAATAAAGTTGGTGTTAATGTTTCAAAGCCTTACCATTGGAAATAAAATCTTATTACGTTTCCAACGATATTTGATTCATCGAAAACGGAGCTACGGTCAAAAAGTTATGGCCAAAACAAGTTTCTGAAAACTGAACTGTCAGTTGGAGCGGCGCCCCACCTTGTGGCGCGGCGCGCCGATCACTGCTGAAGCAATTTTCAGCCTTTTTAAAGGCTTTAAATGAAGGGTACTTTGGTCTTTTCACTTGGGGTCGGTTTAGGGTCATCAAAACTGATCCTTTGATCAGTTTGGATCATATTTCACTCATCAAACACTCTCATCTTCAAACCCTAGAGTGAGAGGAGAGTTTTAGAGAGAGAGAGCTCCAATTGGAGAAGAAGAAGGGTGTTTCGGGTCAAACCTCGGGTATTAAAGTTGTTCCACTCGTCAACGGCATCATTTTGGCGGTATTGGTAAGTTCTAACTCCGAATTTCATTGTTGATTTTGCTATTCAAAGTTAGGGTTTGAACTTGATTTTTTGATAAACCCATTTAGACTCATGAAGTGACTTTAGTGATGCTAGTAATCGGGTTTATTGTTATTGTTGGTGGATTTCGGTTTGGTGAACAAATTGGTTATGTTTAGAACTTGAAATTGGGTTTAATCACTAGGTTTAGTGATTGTGGAAGTATTGAAACCTATTTAGGGTTATTTGGTTGACTAACTTTGACTTTGGGTCAAATTAGAGTTTGGTGGTGATTATGACCCAATTGGCGATTTAACAAAGTTTATAAACTTAAAATGGATTAAGTTGAAGTGTTAAACCGAGTTAAATATGTTTTGGTGTCAAAACTTGCTAATAGCGTGATATTGACTTCTTATGGGTCAAACTAGGGTTTAAGTGTCATTTTGGGCAAGATAGGTGTTTAACACCTATGATCGGGTTTAATTGGCGTATTAAGACCATTCTCACTTGTGTTAGTGATTATTGGTTAATTTTGGGCGCGTTTTGTACTTGGAAGTGCATTTGGGTCAAATTTGCACTAAGTGTCAATTTGGGTTGATTTGTGAATCCATTCTAAGTGTATTGTTGTAATTATGATAATGGAATAGGTATTTTCCATTGGCGAGTTGCAGATTATTTGGAAGCTTTCATCAAGACTTCAAGGTGAGTGTTAATATCCTATATGCATATGTATGTGTAGGATGGGTGCGGGTCGGGTGAAGTGATTCTCGGCTTTAGAGCTCACTTCACATATAGGTGGATTTGATGGACTTGTGCATAGGTCCAATTGGCACGGTTGTGCGTTTTGGTTGACTACCTTTGGCAAAGTACACATTTTGGGTGTACGTTATCACACGTGGTTGTGAGTGGAATAATTATGCGTGTATGTATGTAATGTATTTAATTGTGTTGTACGAATGTGGTATTGTCGCGTTGTTTAAGACACCACGTTCTATGAAACGAGTAGTATTGTCGCGGTGTTTAAGACACTACTCATTGTGGAATTGACGAGTAGTATTGTCGCGGTGTTTAAGACACTACTCATTGTGTAATTGACTTGTGGTATTGTCGCGGTGTTTAAGACACCACAATGTCATGGGAGTGGAAGTGTCGCGGTGTTCAAGACACCACTCATTGTATTGAATGAAGTGTGGATTCGTCGCGGTGTTTAAGACGCCACATTGTTGTAAGGGTGAGTTAGTCGCGGTGTTTAAGACATCACCCGGGGGACTAGTGATTACGCGGTGTGTAAGTAACACTAGTGGATGTTATGAACTCCAACGGACTTTCATGTACCGTTCTCTTGTGTACTTGGTTAACCATGGTTGTATGAGTTATGTATTGGCATATTTAATTATGAACTATATGCTTTTGGTATTGCTAGCTATTGTGGACTTGCGGTTATTGGTATATGCACGATATGTTGCATGATTGTCGAATTGCTAATTCGTGATTAATGTTGTGTTGTCGTGATGTAGTTAACCCTCCGGGGGTAGTTATTGGCGTTGTTCACATTGACGTTGGTGGACTTACCTTATTGATGGTATTATTAGCTTGTTGCTTAGTGATCGTATGGTATACTTAGATTAGCTTGCCTTTAGGCTTGGACGCTCCGGTATGCGGTATTTGTTTATTTATGTGGCGTGTCCATTTTATGCATATATATGTATGTAGTATATTATCATTCACTAAGCGTTAGCTTACCCTCTCGTTGTTGACTCTTTTTATAGATTGCATGCGGATTGGTGGCTCGGGTAAGCGCGAGGACTAGAAGACGTGCATAGTTGCTTTAGTGACTTACTTTTGGATCATTTAGGATTGGGTAGCGTATTCCCAATCGCCATGCTCGGCTTTGTTGAATTAAAAGTCTTTTGGTCAAATATTGTATTTCGGTACTTAAGGTGGTAAAATGGGTCGTTGTGGGACCCGCTTCGTAAACTCAATTTTATTAATTAAACGTGCTAGTTTTATATATATGAATTTATGGTTAAAAGCGTTTTGGCTAAAAATGTCGGGAACTAGTCAAACATTTTCGTTAAATTGACTTCCGGGGACAGCGGGCTGTCCAGGTGGTTTGGCGCGCCGCGCACCCACCTGGCGCGCCGCGCAAATGAACTGCACCAGAAATTTTTTTTTTATGTTGTGAAATTTAACGGGAATTGTCGTGGTTTGGTTTGGGTTGTTACAAGTGGTATCAGAGCATGGTCTAAGGGATTTAGGTGACTTGAGATAGGTGCCTAGACTTAGACTTTTGTGTGTGCTTAATTTGTTGCGGGACTTGTAGGATTACGGGTCAGGAACGGGTTTAGTTAGTGCCTTGTTTATAGGTCGACTAACGTTTATATTAGTAATGCGGATATTATTAATATATTATTTGTGTTGTGGTGTAATTCTCGCGTGTGCTTCTATCGCGTAGAATTTTGTTTGTGTTTGTTTATAGCATCGAGCGAGGCGGTCGTTGTACTAACGAGTCGATGCGGCGTGCGTGCGTAATAAGAACTTGCAGACCTTATTACGGGTGCAAATCGTGTCTAACAAGTGATGTACGACGAGTGCTTAGCAAGATGGGTCGGGGTTGTGCGTGTTTACTTATACGTTCGTGATCTAATCGTTTTGCATTCTTTAGAATGACGACGCGAAACGAGACCGAGATGAACGACACGGAATTTAACGCTAGAGTTGCGGCCGCCGTTGCGGAGCAAATGAGAGCGTTTCGAGAAGAAATGGATGGGAAGTATTCCGAATTCCAAAATAGGGGTGAAATGGAGCGTTGTCTTAAGAGCTTCATGAGGACTAGACCCCCGATGTATGATGGGAAACCGGATCCTTTGGTGAGTACGACTTGGGTTTCGGATGTCGAAGTGTGTTTTCGTACTATGGAATGCCCTCCCGAGAAAAAGACGAGACTCGCTACTAGTTTGTTGCGGGGTAGGGCGAAGGATTGGTTGGATGGTAAGATTGATCTTGTCGGTGGCGAAACGTTTATGGCCTTATCGTGGGACGAATTTAAGGAGGAATTCTTTGAGGAATTCCGGACTTCGGCCGATTTGTGGGAATTGCGTAATGAGTTGCGAAATTTGCGACAAGGATCTATGGATTTAAATACTCTCAAGACGACCTTTATGGCGAAGGCTCGTTTTTGTCCGGAGTATTTGGGAAGTGATCGTTTATTAATGGGGGATTTCTATCGGACTTTGAATGACGACTTGAAAAGAAAAATTAGACGTGGTCAAGCGAAATCGTTTTCGGAATTATTCGACTTGGCTAGGGGTTTCGAGTCGCATACACGATCGAAGAAGGGTGAGCCTTCAAGGGATAGAAGGGTTGTTCTTATGGTGCTCCGAGTAAGAGGACTAAGGGTCCGAGTGTGAGCACGGGTGGTACGCGGACGAGTATATCGAATTCTAGCGCATCTAGATGTTACAATGGTGGCATGAGGAGTCACAAGTCTTAGGAATGTTCGATGCCGTTTGAGTTTGAGTTGTTAATGCCTTGTGTTGTGCATATTGTTGTTATGGGTGACGTTCCTAATGGAAGTACCCTATGGTGACGTTTGATTGTCGGGCGAAGGGCGTAAGACTTGGTGCAACCAAGCATTCCTTGATATTTGAGAAATGTTTCTACCAAGCCACGGAAATGGTTTTGGTGTTCGATTGTTAAGCGCGTGTTCGCTTTTATGTTGAAGTGATGAACCATGAGGTTCGTCGGGTGGTTGGAACCCTTGAGATCGAGTGTTTTTAATCTCGATGTGTGTTGGTAATGGAGTCTACATGATGCAACATTAGGTGCCTCTTTTATACCTACTAGCGTGGTGTTCGACTCCGATTGTGTTGCGGTACGCTTTCGTTCAAAGTGTATAAGGATTGGTTAAAATCCTTCGTGAACTCGAGGTTAGAGCGAGATGTGGTGATGGGTTGTGTGTACCCAATCGTTGGTAAAGTCTACATTTGGTAGCACTGTACGGTAGTACGAGTTATGGATATGGAACGTAGTTCCAAGTGGGGGAGTTACACTCCCGCACGAGGAAGTTTTAGGGTGAGATTTCGGATAGTGCTTATGGTAGATCCGAAACTTGTGTTGGGACCTAGTTTTTGGTCGATTTGTGGTGGAGTACAATTTTGGTTCAAGTTGTACTATTGGTTTGGATTTAAATTACCACCGAGGTGGTAATGTGGTAAATCTCATTGTGAGATAATGGATGTGTTTGACGAGCAAGGTGAAATCCCTCGGTTAAGGGATGTGTGTGTGTCGGATTCTCTTTTAGAGAATTATTGTTTGGTTCCTATGTTTGATATAGGTGGTTCTTGCTCGATTGTGGGTGGTTAGTGGTATCCGTTAGGGTTCCCCATAGTGTAGCAGAGCGCGATGTTGCACTACTCGATGTTTGAGGCCAAGTGCGTATGAGATTGGTGAAGCATGACCTTCGGGGTCCGCTGACTTCATCATGGGATTATATCGGTGAAGCATGACCGTTGACGGGGTCCGCTGACTTCATCGGGTGTTGAGTGATCTATCGGTTGTTTTATACACCGATGGTGGGATCGTGAGGACCATGTTGTGTGATTAGGGATGCGATAGCCGTGTTTCGCTCACATGTTGTTACGGGTGTGACAATAGTCAATTTTGTACACCTTAGGTTTAGCGTTGCCATAGTCGTTTTGGGCGCTTTTGGTTTTAGCCGTTGGATTTTGATGCTATGGTAGTTGCGTATAGGTCGTATTGCGCACTACAAGGGATGTTAGTGATTAATGTTATCCGTAAGGATTTGTTTGGTTCGGTCTTCATCGTTTCGGATTGTTGACTTTAAGTTGAGACTTGGTTGCTTTTAGCGTTGTCCTTGGTAAAGGTACGCTAAGGAATTGATATCTCGGTACGAGATGGGTCGAGTTTTTCCCGATATGGGAAATTGAGCAGGTTTCAGTGCTCGGATTGTGGTTTTGATAAATCACGGTTGACGACTTTAGTTGTTGAAAGTGATCCATTGGGAAGAATGGTCTAGGAAAGTTCGTATTGGGACTTGAGTGAGGATCGTTAAGCAGGTCCGGATTGTTTAAGTGGAGAAGATCACGAGGACGTGATCGAGTTTAAGTGGGGGAGAGTTGTAAGACCCAAATATTTATTGTAGATAATGTATTTATGGTGTACTATGCATGTATGAAGTGTACGAAGCATGTACGTGTTGCTTGCTCGAACGTTGGAGGAAACTGGACATTGTCTGAAGTGACAAGGAGTGTACGTATCTTTTCAACCCCAAATAAAGTTGGTGTTAATGTTTCAAAGCCTTACCATTGGAAAGAAAATCTTATTACGTTTCCAACGATATTTGATTCATCGAAAACGGAGCTACGGTCAAAAAGTTATGGCCAAAACAAGTTTCTGAAAACTGAACTGTCAGTTGGAGCGGCGCCCCACCTTGTGGCGCGGCGCGCCGATCACTGCTGAAGCAATTTTCAGCCTTTTTAAAGGCTTTAAATGAAGGGTACTTTGGTCTTTTCACTTGGGGTCGGTTTAGGGTCATCAAAACTGATCCTTTGATCAGTTTGGATCATATTTCACTCATCAAACACTCTCATCTTCAAACCCTAGAGTGAGAGGAGAGTTTTAGAGAGAGAGAGCTCCAATTGGAGAAGAAGAAGGGTGTTTCGGGTCAAACCTCGGGTATTAAAGTTGTTCCACTCGTCAACGGCATCATTTTGGCGGTATTGGTAAGTTCTAACTCCGAATTTCATTGTTGATTTTGCTATTCAAAGTTAGGGTTTGAACTTGATTTGTTGATAAACCCATTTAGACTCATGAAGTGACTTTAGTGATGCTAGTAATCGGGTTTATTGTTATTGTTGGTGGATTTCGGTTTGGTGAACAAATTGGTTATGTTTAGAACTTGAAATTGGGTTTAATCACTAGGTTTAGTGATTGTGGAAGTATTGAAACCTATTTAGGGTTATTTGGTTGACTAACTTTGACTTTGGGTCAAATTAGGGTTTGGTGGTGATTATGACCCAATTGGCGATTTAACAAAGTTTATAAACTTAAAATGGATTAAATTGAAGTGTTAAACCGAGTTAAATATGTTTTGGTGTCAAAACTTGCTAATAGCGTGATATTGACTTCTTATGGGTCAAACTAGGGTTTAAGTGTCATTTTGGGCAAGATAGGTGTTTAACACCTATGATCGGGTTTAATTGGCGTATTAAGACCATTCTCACTTGTGTTAGTGATTATTGGTTAATTTTGGGCGCGTTTTGTACTTGGAAGTGCATTTGGGTCAAATTTGCACTAAGTGTCAATTTGGGTTGATTTGTGAATCCATTCTAAGTGTATTGTTGTAATTATGATAATGGAATAGGTATTTTCCATTGGCGAGTTGCAGATTATTTGGAAGCTTTCATCAAGACTTCAAGGTGAGTGTTAATATCCTATATGCATATGTATGTGTAGGATGGGTGCGGGTCGGGTGAAGTGATTCTCGGCTTTAGAGCTCACTTCACATATAGGTGGATTTGATGGACTTGTGCATAGGTCCAATTGGCACGGTTGTGCGTTTTGGTTGACTACCTTTGGCAAAGTACACATTTTGGGTGTACGTTATCACACGTGGTTGTGAGTGGAATAATTATGCGTGTATGTATGTAATGTATTTAATTGTGTTGTACGAATGTGGTATTGTCGCGTTGTTTAAGACACCACGTTCTATGAAACGAGTAGTATTGTCGCGGTGTTTAAGACACTACTCATTGTGGAATTGACGAGTAGTATTGTCGCGGTGTTTAAGACACTACTCATTGTGTAATTGACTTGTGGTATTGTCGCGGTGTTTAAGACACCACAATGTCATGGGAGTGGAAGTGTCGCGGTGTTCAAGACACCACTCATTGTATTGAATGAAGTGTGGATTCGTCGCGGTGTTTAAGACGCCACATTGTTGTAAGGGTGAGTTAGTCGCGGTGTTTAAGACATCACCCGGGGGACTAGTGATTACGCGGTGTGTAAGTAACACTAGTGGATGTTATGAACTCCAACGGACTTTCATGTACCGTTCTCTTGTGTACTTGGTTAACCATGGTTGTATGAGTTATGTATTGGCATATTTAATTATGAACTATATGCTTTTGGTATTGCTAGCTATTGTGGACTTGCGGTTATTGGTATATGCACGATATGTTGCATGATTGTCGAATTGCTAATTTGTGATTAATGTTGTGTTGTCGTGATGTAGTTAACCCTCCGGGGGTAGTTATTGGCGTTGTTCACATTGACGTTGGTGGACTTACCTTATTGATGGTATTATTAGCTTGTTGCTTAGTGATCGTATGGTATACTTAGATTAGCTTGCCTTTAGGCTTGGACGCTCCGGTATGCGGTATTTGTTTATTTATGTGGCGTGTCCATTTTATGCATATATATGTATGTAGTATATTATCATTCACTAAGCGTTAGCTTACCCTCTCGTTGTTGACTCTTTTTATAGATTGCATGCGGATTGGTGGCTCGGGTAAGCGCGAGGACTAGAAGACGTGCATAGTTGCTTTAGTGACTTACTTTTGGATCATTTAGGATTGGGTAGCGTATTCCCAATCGCCATGCTCGGCTTTGTTGAATTAAAAGTCTTTTGGTCAAATATTGTATTTCGGTACTTAAGGTGGTAAAATGGGTCGTTGTGGGACCCGCTTCGTAAACTCAATTTTATTAATTAAACGTGCTAGTTTTATATATATGAATTTATGGTTAAAAGCGTTTTGGCTAAAAATGTCGGGAACTAGTCAAACATTTTCGTTAAATTGACTTCCGGGGACAGCGGGCTGTCCAGGTGGTTTGGCGCGCCGCGCACCCACCTGGCGCGCCGCGCAAATGAACTGCACCAGAAATTTTTTTTTTATGTTGTGAAATTTAACGGGAATTGTCGTGGTTTGGTTTGGGTTGTTACAAAAAATTATCCTCCTGTAATGGATACAATTACTTATTAGATACTTAATCAACCTGGTAGTTATTTAAATGCATCTCATGAATGTTTTTACTACTTATCTGTATGGATCACTTAATAGTGATATATATGAATATACCTAAAGGGTTAAGGTATCATAAGCATCTAATGTAAAACCCAAGGGAATATATTCCATTAAATCACAAAGATTTCTAAGTGAGTTTATACAAACGGGACGTATGTGGTATAACCGATTAAATGACTACTTGATAAAAAAAAAGGGTATAAATATAAACTTATTTTGCACGTATGTTTTATAAAAACAATGTTCGGATATGAGATCGTAGTTGTTTATGTCAATGTTCTTAACATCATATGAACAAATAAAGAGATCTATGAAATCATTCAACTTCTAAAGAATTATTTTGAAATGAAAGATCTTGAAAAAACCAAGTATTACCTTGGATTGCAAATTGAGCATATGCCTAATGGTTTACTTGTACATCAAACAACTTATACCGAAAAGATTTTAAAACATTTTTAAAAAAAAAAACAAACTCATTGTTGTTAGATCACTCAATATTGACACTGATCTATTTCATCCCTGCGAAGATCATGAAAATCTTAAACAGATCGGAAGTTCCATATTTTAGTGCAATTGAGGTTCTTATGTATCTTATAGATTGTACAAGACCTGACATTTCTCTTGCAGTTAATTTGTTGGCAAGATTCAGCTCAAATGACAATGGAGCGGGATCAAACACATATTTTGATACCCTTGAGAAACTGCTGATTTAAAATTATTTTATTCTAACGTTTCAAAACAAGATTTGGTTGATTATGTATATGCAGGTCATTCATCAAATCCTCATAAAGATAAATCTCAAACTCGATATGTATTCCTAAATGGAGGTACCACAAAATCATGGCGTTCTTAAAACGAACACTTATTGCAACATCATCAAATCATGACGAAGTGATTGCATTATATGAAACTACTCAAAAATGTGTTTGGTTGAGATTAATAACACAAATCATTAATGATTCTTGTGGACTAGAACGCTATAAAAGACCAACAACTATCTTCACCAATAACTATATATGAAGATAATGCAGCTTGCATAATACAAATGAAAGAAGAGTATCAAAAGTGACTGAACAAAATATAAATACTGAGGAGGCGCCAAAGCCATAGACGGTCTTAACGGTCATAAGTTTGATGGAAAAGAATGGTATGTTGGTAAGGCTCAGAAAAGACTACAAGGGAATAGGAATTGAAACAAGGGTTTGAGCAAACCATGAAGGAGACTGTAGACAAATCACAGGAGCTAAACTTGTACATAAAAGATTTAGATGATACAGTTTCAGATGAAAACCTCAGATTCTTCTCATATACTCAAGATCTCGTAAAAGACAACTAGATTAAAATGAGATACGTTCAATCAACAACTCTGCTGATCTTTATACCAAAGCACTGCCAACTACTATTTTCAGAACACACGTTCATAATATTGGCATGAGGCATGTTCAGAAGATGTAACAACTCAGGCGTTGCCTACTTGAGGGGGAGTCAACTCTATGCTGCACTCTTTTTCCCTTAGCTAAAGTTTTATCCCAATGGGTTTTCTTTAGCAAGGTTTTTAACGAGGCAGTACTAGTTATTCTCTAATAAAATTGTCATCCAAGGGGGAGTGTTATAAAATATCTAGATTGTGTTATAAAATATCTAGATTGGATGTTAATTTTATTATTATTTTATTTCTTGCATAGTAATATTTTATACTATAAATAGACATGTATGGTAACCATTTAAGGTGCACCATTTCTCTTGAAATATCAATATCAATATTTCTTCTCTCCTTCTTCTCTCTTTTTCTCTCTTTGTTCTTATAACCATTAAAGGTAGTTATAAGCCTACTGAATTATAACATATATATATAACTTATAACAATATAATATATAATTATATAATAGTAATTAATACATAAAGAAAAATGTGGGTGGAATGAATTCAATCACACACAGTAACATAATCAATTTAACATAGTAATTCGATCACTAATTTGAATTTTGATTAGATTACAATTATTTGTCAATCAATATGAGATGGTCATGTAACAAACTTAAAGTGACAAATAGAGAAATGTAATATCAATCATAAACATTTACAGCGAAGAAGCAGCCTCTTGTTTCAGTCGACATCTAATTTACTGAGCAATATTTCGTGTTCCCTTGTTGATCCAGAGGCGGATAAAAGTTCAAAGAAAAATCCTAAATTTTTATTTTATTTTACCTAATTAATTTTAATACAACAACATATAATACTTCAAATTATATTTCAATTATTATATATATATACACACACACACACATATCTATTTACAATTTTCGTGAATCGTCGGAAACAGTTGAAGTTAAATGAATGTATGTAAATAGTTCAAAAATTTTGAGACTCAACCTAACAGACTTTGCTTATCGTGTCAAAAATATTAAATCGTATCGAGAGTTTGATTTAAAATTAGTCGAAATTTTCCGGGTCGTCACATAACACTCTCCCGCACTTTGAACGGCGAAATCGTGAAAGTTCGGACTTGAACAAAACACTAATTAAAAAAACAAATAAAACATATTTATATTTGTTGCACCGAATAGACTCATATTCGTTGATATCTCCGCGTCTTGCTTGACTGCATTTCCTTTTTCGTAACATTTATTATGCGTCGTGGCTTGCTTTGTTTAAGGATTGAGCAGGACTTGGACAAAGAACTTTGTCGACGATAACAGTCTTCATCAGCGCTGCAAATAAGATTTTTATGGTTTTTTTAATTAAACCCGTAGGTATAACATATTATTGATCGGTTATTTATAAGGCTTACATGCAAACTCTAAAAACTCTAACCATCACTAATGGACCCAAGCCGACAATTGTTCTTGGGCCTAACCTAATCATTTAACACTCCCCCGCAGTTCGAGCGACGAAATCGAGAAAACTCGGACTCAAAGGATACATAATATTAAAGAAATATAAAAAAAACATAACTATATCTCTTCTTTGTTGCATGAAGATATATCGTTATTCATCGAACTGGCTATAGTGCTTCTGGATGTAAGGCTCTTGTTGTTTCTTGTCTTTGTGTAGGTGGGTTATTGGTTGTTTCTAGGTTTTGCTAGTCATGTTTTCGGTTTTGAAGTTCTATCTAGTTTGTGGCTGTTTGTGAGACCATACGACGCGCTTGTGACCATTGTTCTATAAAGAATTTTTTCTAGACAACTCCAATGGCTGTAAGAAACAAGTTCTTGAAGAAATCAAAGCTAGGGTTTCACGGAAGGTTGGCAGATCAAGGATAACTAACTTCACTTGTATCTCACGAGTGGACTCAGATAGAGAAAAGAAGAAGAAGAAAAAGACTTACAATTATTCCTTAAAATAAATTTGCAAGAATTAGCAACGAAAGAATAAAGAAAGAATCATGTTACTAAATCTTAAAACAAACAGCAAAAATCCTAACTCTAATTTATGAATTAGGGTTTATTGTAACAATCAATCAGAAACAATATACCACAATCCAAAATCGAACTCAAAGAAGATGATGAATCACTTGGATACTAAATCTAAGAGAAGAAACCATAACATGTTAGGAGAAACTCAACTTTTCTTTAATAACAACCAAATCATCCAGAAAGACAATATAAAATCAAGCCTCACAGCTCTGATACCGTGATAAATACGTCAATAGCAACCTTTATTCAAAACAAAAAGAGCAAAACATTTCAGAAACTCGGAAATCTCTCACATTTTACAAACTGGAACAAACTAACACTCTCTAACACAAACGAAGACTCAAACAATATGTTCAAGTATAATAATGATCAAAAGATTACACAAGCAACATATTAGACATCAAGACGATGAATAAGCAACAAAACCTTAGAATATTTTTGAGAGAGTAGTCGTGTGAAAAAAGAGAAAATTATAAAAATTATTTTTATTATAGGAAAATAATATTCACGTGAATATTGTTTACATTAAATCTGATATATTCCAAATTTGCACTCTACACCTGATCCGAGACGATCTCAACCCACTCTCCGAGAAACAAGGATGATGGGAGACGAAGTCGGTTGGTCAAAAGGAATCACGATTCTCATGCACATAAAAGTAGCTAAGAGATTTGATAATCCAATCAACCCATAATCCCACCAATAAAAGAAACTGCCCATGATCTATGCCAACATGTACATCATGGAGATATTCTCCACTTAATTTATTACTATAAATAATATGGTAATCGGAAGTGTAAAGGGGGAGCCCTGATGTTTATGTAAAACTAGAGAGAATATATGTCTCTAAATATTACATTATCTGTATGAGTAATCTTTAGAGAGAAATAAAACCAAAACACTTAACCCCCTTATCATTTGTTCTTATTTCCTTTTCCTGTTCTTTACTTAATTGACGAGCAAACAAGAAGTATTATCTATTATCCTTACGAATACGTCGTTTCTTATTCGTAACGGATCAAGTGGTATTCAGAGCAATCGTTTCTGCGTGTGACGAATTAAAAGCTTCCGCGAATTTAGTTCAAGTTGCATAGGAATGACCAAAAGGAAGAAGAAGAAAAAAAAGACAATAAAGAATGGGTATGAAGAAAAAAAAACAACTATTTGCCATGTTTACATTTGAAAAATGTTAAACATGAGAAGTTTGTGAACTCTTTCTTTTGTTTATAAATGGAAAAAAAAAAAAAAAAAAAAAAAAAAAAAAAAAAGAATTCCTCTAGTCCCATGGATAATATGTTCTTGGAAAAATACGGAGGAAAAAAATGCCTTCTACTTGATAGTGGTGGAAGTGAATTTCATGTTTCCAAGCCTATAGGGTTTAACATGAAGAAAATGCATCTTCTTTTTGTTGATAAAAAGGAGGTAGAAAAAAAATAGCCTCGAAATGAAGAAACAACTTCTATTTTGAATGTTCATCATAAAAGAATAAAAGACTAGCAAGAGCTAGTCATCTTCGCCGAAGAAGAGGAGGCGTGATCCAAGTGGATCTCTTCTCAACCACTCTTCGAGAATCTAGGAGAGTCACAAGGAGATTGGTCATTTAGTTTCCAAGTCTTTGGATCTAAAAAAAAACATCGTGGGCTGATGACCACGTTTGCAGGCACATGTTGGAAATATGGACAACTAGTTTTGCTTCTTTTACATATTATATATACATATGTGAAGGAAAGAAAAAAAAAAGCCTTTAGTATTATTGTTACCAAAGAGTGCAGGTGCTAAAGAGAGTTCTAGGATCGACAGGAGTCGATCATCTTCGCCGGAGAAGGGGAGGAATGATCCGAGACGATCTCAACCCACTCTACGAGAAACAAGGATGATGGGAGACGAAGTCAGTTGGTCAAAAGGAATCACGATTCTCATGCATATAAAAGTAGCTAAGAGATTTGATGCTCCAATCAACCCATGATCCCACCATAAAAGAAACTGCCCATGATTTATGCCAACGTGTACATCATGGAGATATTCTCCACTTACTTTATTACTATAAATAATATGGTAATCGGAAGTGTGAAGGTGGAGCCTCTAGTGTACTGATGTTTATGTAAAACTAGAGAGAATATATGCCTCTAAATATTACATTATCTGTATGAGTAATCTTTAGAGAGAAATAAAACCAAAACACTTAACCTCCTTATCATTTGTTCTTATTTCCTTTTCATGTTCTTTACATAATTGACGAGCAAACAAGAAGTATTATCTATTATCCTTACGAATACGCCGTGTCTTATTTGTAACGGATCAACACCCTTGAACTTTTAGCAGCAAGTAGCTACAGCCCCGATCCAGTAACAGCTTTAGCCATCCAACAAAACAGTAGCACACTTTGACATGCCAACAAATAGAAACTTGCAAAAAGAATTCTACAAACATTAAAAACACAAAGAATAAGCAAGCACAAAGTAAAATGATCCAAAAACTTATATTATAAATGTATATTTTAACATTTAATACATATCTATGGCGTTGGAAATTTTGTGAGACTTTGTGGTTTATATGAGTTTTGGATACATGAATTTATATATGTATAATGCATGTATTAACATTAATTAATTCTTGTATTCATACTTTTGAACTTCACAGCGTGATAATATCGCATTGGTATACCTAACGATCTCAAAATATTTTCTAGATTGTATTTGATTGTTTAAACTTTACTCGAATCGAGCTTTTGACGAATTGAGCTCAAAACAACTCGGCTCACATATAACCCAGGAAGACAGGAATCTGTTTAAAGGGAACTGAGTCAATCGTTTGATTTGGTCTTCTTAAAAATAAGTTACTTAATTATTATATACATCGTCCTATAAAATTGTACACATTACTATTTTTGTTTGTCCCAAAAATTTTGTTTTTTACTCCAAATAACAATTAAAAACCATTCCTATTATGTCTATTTTATTGTTCAAAATTTTTATATTAGATATAACATTTAATTTATTAGTTATTTTTTATAAACAAAATTAAATGAAATGAAAATTAGACAATTCATTAATATATATTAAATTCAATAAAAAGTCAAAAACAAACAGCTTTTATGGGACAAAGTGAGTCTATGTTTTATCTTTAATTCCCCCTTTTATCTAGTAGAGTAATTGATAAAACTTACGAACAGTAACTTATATATGTTTTGAAAATTTGTACTACATGCTTCTACATCTGTACCATTAAGAACAACTACAAATCTAAGTTCGCACCTATTTCCCCCTTTCATTTTCTACTTCATTCTTCAACACAGTTCATGAAAATACAAAAAATAAAACTTTAATCAAAATTTGTACAATATTACATCATTGTTTTTCAATATTTGTTCTTTGAAGATCTATTAACATATTTCTACATCGAATATTACCTCGTTGTATCTATTTGTTGGTATCTATGATCTATTTGACAAAAAAGGTGTAGATTGTCTAGTACAATCAATTCATGTGTTTTTTTTTAAAAAAAATCTATCAAACTCACCTCGTAATAGTCGGATACATGTAAAATACGCCTACCGAATATCTTTATGTCGCAAGAACTCGCGAAGAGTGAACTCGAACCTACACACATTTCGACAAAAACTTATAAATGTTGAGCTTCAACTTTAAGAAAACGTTACTTTTATACTCCGTACTTACATTTCTTTCCAAGATGAGTGCTGTTATATTCCTAGAAGTGCTATCCTTGAAGTTAACAAATACGGAGAGTATCATTGACTTTATACAATGGAAAGTTTCACACTTCCACACATCTATAACCAATATGTTTATAAGTTTATATGCTGCTAGTGACCATTTAAATTTGTTTAAAAATAGTTCAACATCAAAAGAAATTTGAACCTTCGCAAATACGGTAATGGACTTGTAGGTGTTGGATGGCATGATCAAATACTATTGGGCTTGAAAAGTTGTGATTAAATGGGCCAGATAGTTGACTTGATATTTTATAGGGAAATTGTTCAAAATACACATTTTTTTAAGGCTTCAAACAAAATATACTTTTTTAAAAAAATTGTCTTTTTACACCATTCGGTAGACGAGATTTCTCTCTACCACCTTTATCTGTCGTCTACTATTATTTTTACAAAGTAGTAGACAGTTTTTTCGTCGACTACTCAATAAAGGTGGTCTACTATATAGTAGACTATATTACTTCTACTGCCTTATAACTTCGTCTACTATATAGTAGACCACCTTTATTGAGTAGTCAACGAAAAAACTGTCTACTACTTTTATTAAATGTTAACTTTTAAATGTTTTTAGGTAGTCTACCAGGGTTACGTCTACTGCCTTATAACTTCGTCTACTACGTAGTAGACCACCTTTATTGAGTAGTCGACGAAAAAACTGTCTACTACTTTGTAAAAATAATAGTAGACGACAGATAAAGGTGGTAGACAGAAATCCCGTCTACCGAATGGTGTAAAAAGATAATTTTTTTAAAAAAGTGTATTTTGTTTGAAGCTTAAAAAAAGTGTATTTTGATTAATTTCCCTATTTTATATAGGTTCAGTGGCCTGTTAAATTACTCTTACTAAAAAAAGAGTAGTTAAACGATACTCTCCATTTTTTCCTTTTGTTAAGCATTCTTTATTTTATTTGTTTTTTGGATAAATTTTTTTATTTGTTTCTAATCAATGGTTAGGAGTGCGTTTTTTCTCGTTGAAGTAATTTCATCATTTTTTTTTCTTTTAAATACTTTTACAATGGTGGCTAGATATGACATGTTTTATCATGAAAACTAATGATTTTAGCATATGATATGAATTTTTTAGTTAGTTAGTAATACCGCAGACAAGATAGGGCATCTCCTGGACATGAGGATCAGTGGCGGATCTAGAAATTTTTATCAGTGGTAGCACAAAAAATTTTCATGATAAACTTTGCGATTTGTTAACAAAATTTTGGATTGAAAGTCGAAAGGATAAACGGTAAAAAGCGATCCTAAACCTCTACTAAAAAATCAAACCCTATTTCAAAGTTAGCTTTTTTCTTTATACTGATCAACTTTTGTATGGGTTAATAGTATTGAAGGAGTTGTGGTTTTTTTTTATTCCAAATATAAAATAAAATGAAGTATAACATAGGGGCGTAAATGTATTTATTATAATTATTCTAAATTCTAAATAAAAAATTGACATATAATATTGTCAAATTACTAGTAATTTACAAAAATGGTTAATCTTACGTTAATAAATAATTACAAAATAGTTTAATATGACTAACTGTAATAATGCATATATAAAGTGTGTGCGTATTATAAAACCATTTTTATTATAACTTTAATCTTGTTATAAAATATCTAGATTGTGTTATAAAATATCTAGATTGGATGTTAATTTTATTATTATTATATTTCTTGCATAGTAATATTTTATACTATAAATAGACATGTATGGCAACCATTTAAGGTGCACCATTTCTCTTGAAATATCAATATCAATATTTCTTCTCTCCTTCTTCTCTCTTTTTCTCTCTTTGTTCTTATAACCATTAAAGGTAGTTATAAGCCTACTGAATTATAACACGTTATCAGCACGAAAAGCTTAGTGTAATTAAAAGATATCTCAAACGATCACGAATCACTAATCAAGGTATGAAATTATTAATAATTTTCAGACTCGAATATATCAAATTTTGAACTACTAACATTTATATTTATGTTATTTAAGTTATATATGGTCGGTTATACCACCTGAATTATATTTCTGTAATCTAACTTTTACTAACTTCACTAACATTTATATTTATGTTATTTAAGTTATATATGGTCGGTTATACCACCTGAATTATATTTCTGTAATCTAACTTTTACTAACTTCACTAACATTTATATTTATGTTATTTAAGTTATATATGGTCGGTTATACCACCTGAATTATATTTTCTTTAATCTAACTCTTATTAACTTCACTAACATTTATATTTATGTTAATAAGACCTCATGATTGTACGCAACACGTCATTTGACAACACGGTACTTTATGTACGCAACACGTCATTTGACAACACGGTACCATGGGTCGAGATTAATTCCGATCAATACGAATACGACGGGGTTTTTATATGTTATCTAACATTTATGATTACTTATGCAATTAATCATTATTTATTTCATGCATACTAATGTTTATTCTTAAATTTATAATTTTAAAAATTAAAATAAAAAAATAGTTTGTATTTTTATTAAAAGTAAATCTTAAAAGTTAAAATAAGAAAAAGTAGTTTGTACTTTTATTAAAAGTAAATCTTAAAAGTTAAAATACAAAAAGTAGTTTGTATTTTTATTAAAAGTAAATCTTAAAAGTTAAAATAAGAAAAAGTAGTTTGTATTTTTATTAAAAGTATATCTTAAAAGTTAAAGTAAGAAAAAAAAGGGATGGTAAAATGGAATAGTTTTTTGTCAAAAATGAAGTATTGAAAATGAAGTGGTCTCCTTCTATAACTAAAAAAAAAATATATACTTTTATCAAATGAATTTTTTTGTGGCCGACAATTTCAAACACGAGTCCGTGTTTAGTTTATCAAGAATATCTCTTGTTTTGGTGAAAGGTCACGATCACGATATCAGGTGTTGTGAAAGAATTAAAAAATTGGTCAAGTGGCCTTTTAAAAACTAGAAAAAAATTTAAACAAAAAGTTTTTTTTATATATTTATAATTTACGGGTAACGTAAAAAAAAGGAAGTTTTTTTTAAAAAAAAAAAACAAAGAAAGTGTTTAAATGAGTTTTACAGAAAGGGGGAAAGCAAAGTAAAAAAAAACTTTTTTCCAAACAAAGGTAAATGAAAGTAGGACTTAATACAAGAAAAAAGTAAACATCTCCTAGACGTGATAAAATCTATCAATGATAAGTATTAGACTTGATGAGCTAAATGTGACAAAAATGTTTCAACATGTCTTATGTTAATTTTCTAAAATAAGTTATTATTATTCCGAGTTTAACACATATACATATGTTAATTAAAAACAACCTTTTTGTTCTTATGTAGTGTTGGGTTGCAATTTTGGTTGTATGCCATAATTCCATCCAGTAGAGTGACAATAGAAAACTTTTGATGATAATCAATAAAAAACTTTTTTCCAAACTTGTCAAATGTTTTGTTAAAAACGTGACCGTTGAAAAAAGGAGGTTGAATAATAAAACTTAAAAAACAAATTATTTTTTTAAGAGTGTGCATCAAAATGGCCCGTTTAATAATGGGGAGTAAAAATATAGTCAAATTGTTTCAACGAACAAGGGTTCAATTGGATGTCTCTTAAAAAAATCCGCGGGTACGGGTGATGGATCCAATGGATCCGCATCCACGACCCGCGGGTGCTATCCCTAATTGTGACAAGTACAAATCAACTAAAAGTCTAAAAAATAAATGCTCTTATAGGGACCAAATGTTCACAATAATTGCCTAAGCTAGATATGAAACAAATAGTTCATAAAAAAAAAAAAAATGGTCGTTGTGCGTTTTCGAGATGATAGCCGAAATACACTTACAAAAGTAGGTCAGCCGTCAATTCTTTATGGCCATATCAACGTAGATCAATAAAATCATTTATGGTTTTGATAAAAGATTAATTAAAAATTAATTGTTTTTTGGTCTTGGATTCTCGGTAACAAAAGCAAAGGTTGTTTTTGGTTGCCACAACAAATAAGACAGAGGTTGTTGATTTTTGTTGTTAAACATGGCACAAGTGAACAATAACAATAGATTATTGTTTTTGAAAAGAATAATGATGCGTTAATTTTATTGTATAAAATAAAATTAAAGAAAATGGTTTTCATTGATGACTATGAACAAACGCAAACAAAGTGTTTGTGGTATTTGGTGATTAAAAAAAAAGTGCATCTAAAGCTTCTACTGAAAATAATATGCATCTAAAGCTTCTACTGAAAATTAATGTGCAAGGTACAACGTATAACTATATGGTCAAATTCATTTGAGCCTTCGGAGTCACAAGTATATGATGCATATATATATTACTCAATTAACAAAATAGTAAATCTAAATTAATTCATATGAATAGTAAAACGAAATTAATTAATTTACTATTCACATAAAAAAGCGCATATGATAAAAAGCGCATCGCATATGATAAGCGCATATGATAAAAAGCGAATATGATGAAAAGCACAACGCATATGATGAAAATCGCATATGATTAAAAGCGCATATGGTGAAAAACAAAGCGCATATGATTAAAAGCGTATATGGTGAAAAGGATATATGATAAAAAAAAAAACACATATGGTGATTTATAAAAAAAAAAAAAAAAACGCATATGGTGATTAATGAAAAGTATATTGTGAAAAAGAATCACAAATGTTTCTTGAAAGAATTCAAGGTAAGATATATGAACCAATTCATCCATCATGTGAACCATTTTGATATTTCATGGTTCTAATAGACGCATCTAGCGGATGGTCTCATATTTGTATGTTATCAAGCCGTAATATGGCATTTGCAAAGTTTCTTGCACAAATTATTAAATTGAGAACACATTATTCTGATTACACCATTAAAAGGATGAGACTTGATAATGCTGGTGAGTTAACATCTCAAGCATTTAATGATTATTATATATCTACAGGGATTGTTGTTGAACATTCAGTTGCTCATGTGCATACACAAAATTGGTTTAGCTGAATCAATAGATAAACGCTTACAGCTAATAACTAGACAATTGATAATGAGTACAAATCTCTCAATATTTATATGTGGACATGTAAATTTACATGCTGCGACATTAATTCGCATTATACCATGTGGAAGTCGTAAATATTTTCACTTAATACTTGATTTTGGCCAAGAGCCAAATATTTTCTACCTTAAAACATTGGTTGTGCAGTGTATGTTCCAATTGTATCACCACAACACAATAAAATGGTTCTTCAAAGAAAGATGATAATATATTTTGGATATAAAACATCTTCAATCATAAGATATATTGAACCCATGATGGGTGATGTTTTTACAGCACGTTTTGCTGATTGTCATTTTAATAAAACATTGTTCCCTAGATTAGGGGGAGAAATAAAAATAAAAAATAAAATGATGCTTCATGATGTGAACATCAATTAAGGTATATTGAACTCGCACAAAAGAATGTGAAACGAAAGTTCAAAAATAATGCATATGCAAGAACTTGCAAATTAATTACTTTATGCATTTACAGATATAAAAAAGTGACTAAATCATATATACCAGCGATAAATGCTCCAGCTCGAACTGAAATTCCAAAAGCTGGCAATAATGTCACTGTTGAGTCTTTGTCACGCATCAAACGTGGAAGATCAATTGGTTCCGAAGATAAAAATCCTCGAAAAAGAAAATCAGCTGATAATGAGGTAAGAGAAAGTGTTCAAGAAGAACCACAAATCAATATTCCTTCTGCAGAGGATATTGATAAATGTAAATACTAAAATTGCGATAAATTATGCAATATTATGGAACCGAAATGAAACTAAAATCTCTATGAGATATTTTCATATAATGTTACAATGACATCATGAATAAAGATGATGATCTGGAACTAAAATCTGTCATTGAATATACAAAATGGACATGATTGAGCTCAATGGAAAGGAGCAATAAGAGCTGAATTAGAATCGCTCGATAAAAGAAAAGTTTTCGGATCAATCGTTATCACTTTTAAAGATGTGAAACGTATGGGATACAAATGAATTTTTATCCGAAAAGAAATGTGCAAATGAAGTTACAAGGCAAAACTAGACTTGTAACTCAATATTTCCCACAAAGACCAGAAATGAATTAGGAGGAAAAATTATCCTCCTGTAATGGATACAATTACTTATTAGATACTTAATCAACCTGGTAGTTATTTAAATGCATCTCATGAATGTTGTTACTACTTATCTGTATGGATCACTTAATAGTGATATATATGAATATACCTAAAGGGTTAAGGTATCATAAGCATCTAATGTAAAACCCAAGGGAATATATTCCATTAAATCACAAAGATTTCTAAGTGGGTTTATACAAACGGGACGTATGTGATATAACCGATTAAATGACTACTTGATAAAAAAAAGGGTATAAATATAAACTTATTTTGCACGTATGTTTTATAAAAACAATGTTCGGATATGAGATCGTAGTTATTTATGTCAATGTTCTTAACATCATATGAACAAATAAAGAGATCTATGAAATCATTCAACTTCTAAAGAATTATTTTGAAATGAAAGATCTTGAAAAAACCAAGTATTACCTTGGATTGCAAATTGAGCATATGCCTAATGGTTTACTTGTACATCAAACAACTTATACCGAAAAGATTTTAAAACATTTTTTTTAAAGACAAACTCATTGTTGTTAGATCACTCAATATTGACACTGATCTATTTCATCCCTGCGAAGATCATGAAAATTTTAACAGATCGGAAGTTCTATATTTTAGTGCAATTGAGGTTCTTATGTATCTTATAGATTATACAAGATCTGACATTTCTTTTGCAGTTAATTTGTTGACAAGGTTCAGCTCAGCCCCTACCAAAAGACATTGGAATGGGATCAAACAAATAGTTTGATACCTTCGGGGAACTACTGATTTATAATTATTTTATTCTAACAACTCGAAACAAGATTTGTTTGGTTATACAGATGCAGATTATTTATCCGATCTACATAAAGCTAAATCTCAAACTGGATATGTATTCCTAAATGGAGGCACCGCAATATCATGACGTTCTCAAAACAAACACTTGTTGCAACATCATCAAATCATGCCGAAGTGATTGCATTACATGAAGCTACTCGGGAATGATTTTAGTTAAGATCAATGATACAAATCATTATTGATTCTTGTGGACTAGAACGCTATAAAAGCGTAACAACTATCTATGAAGATAATACAGCTTACATAATACAAATGAAAGAAGAGTATCAAAAATGACAGAACAAAACATAAATGCTGACGAGGCGCTAAAGCTATAAACGGTCTTAACGGTCATAAGTTTGATGGAAAAGAATGGTATATTGGTAAGGCTCAGAAAAAGACTGAAAGGGAATAGGAACTGAAACAACGGTTTGAACAAACCATGAAGGAGACTGTAGACAAATCACGAGGGCCAAACTTGTACATAAAAGATTTAGATGATACAGTTTTAGATGAAAACCTCAGATTTTTATCATATACTCAAGATATCGTAAAAGACAACCAGATTAAAATGAGATACGTTCAATCAACAACTCTGCTGATCTTTATACCAAAGCACTGCTAACTGCTATTTTCAGAACACACGTTCATAATATTGGCATGAGGCATGTTCAGAAGATGTAACAACTCAGGCGTTGCCTACTTGAGGGGGAGTCAACTTTATGCTGCACTCTTTTTCCCTTAGCTAAAGTTTTATCCCAATGAGTTTTCTTTAGCAAGGTTTTTAACGAGGCAGTACTAGTTATTCTCTAATAAAATTGTCATCCAAGGGGGAGTGTTATAAAATATCTAGATTGTGTTATAAAATATCTAGATTGGATGTTAATTTTATTATTATTATATTTCTTGCATAGTAATATTTTATACTATAAATAGACATGTATGGTAACCATTTAAGGTGCACCATTTCTCTTGAAATATCAATATCAATATTTCTTCTCTCCTTCTTCTCTCTTTTTCTCTCTTTGTTCTTATAACCATTAAAGGTAGTTATAAGCCTACTGAATTATAACAAATCTTACGTTATTGATTATTGATATTTGAAAATAGATGACTAATATGTTAAATAAATTCATACTAGTGGGTGCTTATTGAGTTATATAAATAAGTTCAGGGGTTAACATGAAATATTTAATATAGTGGGGCTTGATATGTCGTCTCCTCCTCTGGTAATTACATTTCACCATTTTCATCTTCAAAACCTCCATCAAAATGGCTTTCAACTTCTTTTACACAAAATTTCAGTATGTGCGACCCTTCTTGCACCATGGTGGCTCTACCAGTGGTTGCACTTCCATATAATTAAAGAAAACTCGGAAAAATTTATCTTTCGTCGACTAGATTGAGTGGTAGCACGTGCTACCACTCGAGTCAAGGTAGATCCGCCCCTGATGAGGATCCAAATTTAAGGTAACTAAAAATTAGAAATTTGTAACCCTTTAAGTTACGAGTGTTCAAGCTTTTGAATCAATTATATCTGAATCAGTATGAAAGAGTTTTGATAAAAACGGTAAAAGCTCGAAAATTTTACGAACCTTCACTATTTTAGATATATCTTTTTCATACTTCATACTGACTCTGATTTAATTGATTCATAATCACAAATGTTCGTAACTCAAAGGACTATAAGTTTCAGTTTTGTTGCTGGGGCGCAACCCCTCCTTGCCTTTAAAAAGCTGCGTCATTGCACCCTAACATTAGACAAATTCCAGATTTTGTCGTTTAGTAAACTTTTTTTTAATGTTCTTGACACACAAAGAAAAAAAAAACTGTATCATTTTTTATAGTAACTACGGTTAAATTATGAACTTTTGGACTAAGGAGTAAGGAGTATAGATTCGGAGCCATTTTGTTGAAATGGCATTTTCATGAAATCAACTTGTAAAACAAGTATACCCGATGTTGCTAACAGCGGGTTTGTGCACATCCATTAAAAGCAATGGTGCCAACACCGATTTATGCTTACATAAATAATATTTTCTGACTGTCTTTTTGAACTCATGTTGTCACCACCTGGGCTTCAATGTTGATGATAAGAGAGAGAGTAGTTCTCAGTTTTTACAAATTAAAACATGTTAGGAAGAGAGGATCGTCTAGACGTTGGGAGATACAAATTTGAGAGAAAAATAACTCTATTACTCACAAGAATAGATTTACAGAGTATTAGAAAACTCTTACAAAAAAAAACTCTCAAACTCACACACACTCTCTAGGTTGTGATTACACTTCTCTGAGTGATTTAGGCTGATTTACAATGAAATTTTGCATCTCTATTTATAGAAAAAATTCTATGGCGGTGAATGGTGTGAACGAAGAAGGTTGGCGGAAGTTGGCGGCCGTCATCGTGTTCAAGTTTGCTACTTCCGTATGAGTTGTTCAAAGCTGGAAACGTTGAACATCTAGATGGCAGCTGGAACAGAGCCATCTAGATGACGGCTGGAAACTACTGGAAACCATCAATTCTCCCCCTCCAGCCGAATCCACGAACATTCCAGTTATGTCTCTGCATAACTTCAACTTTTCTCGAGTCACCACCTTTGTTAACATATCCGCAGGATTCTCCTTTGTATGGATCTTCACTAGTCTCAACAGTTGTCGATCAATTACCTCGCGTATCCAATGATAGCGAATATCAATATGTTTTGTACGAGAATGGTACATGGAGTTCTTGCTCAAATCTATAGCACTTTGACTGTCACAATATACCTTGTACTCCTTTTGCTTGATTCCAAATTCTTGAAGATAACGCTTTAACCACAACATTTCTTTTCCAGCTTCTACGGCAGCAATATACTCTGCTTCAGTTGTGGATAATGCAACACACCTCTGTAGTCTTGACTGCCATGAAACAGCTCCCCCTGCAAAAGTGTAAATGAATCCTGAAGTAGATTTCCTACTATCAAGATCTCCGGCCATATCCGCATCTGTATAGCCTTCCAAGATTGGATCAGCTCCCCCGTAACAAAGACATAGATTCTTTGTACCTTTAAGATATCTGAGAATCCATTTTACCGCCTCCCAATGCTCTTTCCCGGGGTTCGAGAGAAAACGACTCACTGTTCCCACTGCTTGAGCAATATCGGGCCTTGTACACACCATTGCATACTTCAAACTTCCAACTGCTGAAGAATATGGTACTGTCGACATCTCCCTGATCTCTTCCTTGGAAGAGGGACAAGAACTTTTGCTTAACTTGAAATGGTTGGCTAATGGAATGCTAACAGGTTTGGCATTGTTCATATTGAAACGTGAAAGCACTCGTTCAATATACTTCTCCTGAGATAGCCATAACCTTTTATTCTTCCTGTCTCGGGTTATCTGCATTCCCAAAATCTGTTGAGCCTGTCCTAAGTCTTTCATGTCAAAAGACTTAGAGAGTTCCTTCTTCAGCTGGTTGATCTTCGTTGTATCTTTTCCTACGATCAAAATATCGTCTACATATAGTAGAAGAGCAACGAAATCTCCTCCAGAAAACTTCTGAATGTAGACACACTCATCTGCTGCAGTTTTCTTGTACCCGTGACTCACCATGCACGAGTCAAACTTCTTGTACCACTGCCTAGGTGCCTGCTTTAAACCGTACAAACTTTTCTTCAGCTTGCATACGAGGTTATCTCCTGAAACCTCAAAACCTTCTGGCTGCTCCATGTAAATTTCTTCATGTAAATCTCCATGAAGAAAAGCTGTCTTTACATCCATCTGTTCAAGCTCCAAGTTCATACTTGCGACCAATCCAAGTATGACTCTAATTGAAGTCATCTTGACTACTGGTGAAAATATCTCGTCAAAATCAATCCCTTTCTTCTGTTGGAATCCTTTGACTACAAGTCGTGCTTTGTATTTCACCACTTTTCCACTACCTTCCTTTTTCAGCTTGAACACCCATTTATTTTTCAGTGCCTTCTTCCCGCGTGGAAGTTCTACAATCTCATAAGTTTAATTTTTATGCAGAGAATCCATCTCATCCTGCATTGCGAGCAACCATTTTTCTTTATCCTTATGAGTTACTGCTTCATGAAAACTCTCCGGTTCTCCATCTTCAGTAAGTAGAAGGTACTCAGATTCTGGATATCTACTCAATGGAATCCGACCTCGTTCAGATCTACGAACTTCTGAAACATTCTGAGGAGATCCACCATCATCTTGACCTTGTGATGGTGCTGGAACGTCTGGCAGATGGGGTTGTGGCTCCCCCTGCTCAGCACCGTCATTTTCCTCATTATCTTCTACTTCTGGCATTTCTTCTTGCACTGAATATTCATTTCTCATGAATGATTCCGTTGTTGCCTCTGGCACTTGAGCAGCAACATTTGACTTCTGATATATTATGGGCTTTTCAATATCTTCTATTGTCTGGCTTTCATGGAACACTACGTCCCTACTTCTGATCACCTTTTTCTCCTTTGGATCTCATAATCTGTATCCAAATTCTTCATCTCCATAGCCTATGAATATGCATGGAGTGGTCCTTGCATCCAGCTTATGCCTGAGCTCCTTGGATACATGTGCGTACGCCAAACATCCAAATACTCTTAAGTGAGAGTATGATGGATCCTTTCCAGACCAAAGTTTCTCCGAAACTTCAAAATTCAGTGGTACTGATGGAGATCGGTTGATCAAATAACAAGCGGCTCTGACTGCTTCTCTCCAGAATGGCTTTGGCAGCTTAGCCATACTGAGCATGCTCCGAACACGTTCCATGATTGTTCGGTTCATTCTTTCTGCTATACCATTATGTTGAGGGGTACGTGTGTAGTGACCCGAACTTTTCCATGTTTATATATATATATTAAATGAAATTGTTATTTACATGATTAAGTGTTTCCAACATGTTAAGCAATCAAACTTGTTAAGACTTGATTAATTGAAATAGGTTTCATATAGACAATTGACCACCCAAGTTGACCGGTGATTCACGAACGTTAAAAATTGTAAAAACTATACGATGACATATATATGGTTATATATATAGTTAACATGATTTTATTATAAGTATGTATCTCATTAGGTATTTTAACAATGAGTTATATACATAAAAATGAGACTATTAATTTAAGAAACTAGAAAACGATATATATAACGATTATCGTTATAACAACGTCTTACTAGGTACATATGAATCATATTAAGATATTGATACACTTGGTTAATTATGTTAAATGATAAGTAAATATATTATTAAGTGTATTAACAATGAAATACATATGTAAAAATAAGACTACTAACTTAATGATTTCGAAACGAGACATATATGTAACGATTATCGTTGTAACGACATTTAACTGTATATATATCATACTAAGATATATTATATATCATAATATCATGATAATATAACAATTTAACATCTCATTTGTTATAATAAACAATGGGTTAACAACATTCAACAAGATCGTTAACCTAAAGGTTTCAAAACAACATTTACTAACGATGACTTAACGACTCAGTTAAAATGTATATACATGTAGTGTTTTAATATGTATTTATACACTTTTGAAAGACTTCAATACACTTATCAAAATACTTCTACTTAACAAAAATGCTTACAATTACATCCTCGTTCAGTTTCATCAACAATTCTACTCGTATGCACCCGTATTCGTACTCGTACAATACACAGCTTTTAGATGTATGTACTATTGGTATATACACTCCAATGATCAGCTCTTAGCAGCTCATGTGAGTCACCTAACACATGTGGGAACCATCATTTGGCAACTAGCATGAAATATCTCATAAAATTACAAAAATATGAGTAATCGTTCATGACTTATTTACATGAAAACAAAATTACATATCCTTTATATCTAATCCATACACCAACGACCAAAAACACCTACAAATACTTTCATTCTTAAATTTTATTCATCTAATTGATCTCTCTCAAGTTCTATCTTCAAGTTCTAAGTGTTCTTCATAAATTCTACAAGTTCTAGTTACATAAAATCAAGAATACTTTCAAGTTTGCTAGCTCACTTCCAATCTTGTAAGGTGATCATCCAACCTCAAGAAATCTTTGTTTATTACAGTAGGTTATCATTCTAATACAAGGTAATAATCATATTCAAACTTTGGTTCAATTTCTATAACTATAACAATCTTATTTCAAGTGATGATCTTACTTGAACTTGTTTTCGTGTCATGATTCTGCTTCATGGACTTCGAGCCATCCAAGGATCTGTTGAAGCTAGATCCATTTTTCTCTTTTCCATTAGGTTTATCCAAGGAACTTAAGGTAGTAATGATGTTCATAACATCATTCGATTCATACATATAAAGCTATCTTATTCGAAGGTTTAAACTTGTAATCACTAGAACATAGTTTAGTTAATTCTAAACTTGTTCGCAAACAAAAGTTAATCCTTCTAACTTAACTTTTAAAATCAACTAAACACATGTTCTATATCTATATGATATGCTAACTTAATGATTTAAAACCTGGAAACACGAAAAACACCATAAAACCGGATTTACGCCGTCGTAGTAACACCGCGGGCTGTTTTGGGTTAGTTAATTAAAAACTATGATAAACTTTGATTTAAAAGTTGTTATTATGAGAAAATGATTTTTATTATGAACATGAAACTATATCCAAAAATTATGGTTAAACTCAAAGTGGAAGTATGTTTACTAAAATGGTCATCTAGACGTCGTTCTTTCGACTGAAATGACTACCTTTACAAAAACGACTTGTAACTTATTTTTCCGACTATAAACCTATACTTTTTCTGTTTATATTCATAAAATAGAGTTCAATATGAAACCATAGCAATTTGATTCACTCAAAACGGATTTAAAATGAAGAAGTTATGGGTAAAACAAGATTGGATACTTTTTCTCATTTTAGCTACGTGAAAATTGGTAACAAATCTATTCCAACCATAACTTAATCAACTTGTATTGTATATTATGTAATCATGAGATACCATAGACACGTATACAATGTTTCAACCTATCATGTCTACACATCTATATATATTTCGGAACAACCATAGACACTCTATATGTGAATGTTGGAGTTAGCTATTCAGGGTTGAGGTTGATTCCAAAATATATATAGTTTGAGTTGTGATCAATACTGAGATACGTATACACTGGGTCGTGGATTGATTCAAGATAATATTTATCGATTTATTTTTGTACATCTAACTGTGGACAACTAGTTGTAGGTTACTAACGAGGACAGCTGACTTAATAAACTTAAAACATCAAAATATATTAAAAGTGTTGTAAATATATTTTGAACATACTTTGATATATATGTATATATTGTTATAGGTTCGTGAATCAACCAGTGGCCAAGTCTTACTTCCCGACGAAGTAAAAATCTGTGAAAGTGAGTTATAGTCCCACTTTTAAAAATCTAATATTTTTGGGATGAGAATACATGCAAGTTTTATAAATGATTTACAAAATAGACACAAGTACGTGAAACTACATTCTTTGGTTGAATTATCGAAATCGAATATGCCCCTTTTTATTAAGTCTGGTAATCTAAGAATTAGGGAACAGACACCCTAATTGACGCGAATCCTAAAGATAGATCTATTGGGCCTAACAAACCCCATCCAAAGTACCGGATGCTTTAGTACTTCGAAATTTATATCATATCCGAAGGGTGTCCCGGAAAGATGGGGATATTCTTATATATGCATCTTGTTAATGTCGGTTACCAGGTGTTCACCATATGAATGATTTTTATCTCTATGTATGGGATGTGTATTGAAATATGAAATCTTGTGGTCTATTATTATGATTTGATATATATAGGTTAAACCTATAACTCACCAACATTTTTGTTGACGTTTTAAGCATGTTTATTCTCAGGTGATTATTAAGAGCTTCCGCTGTCGCATACTTAAATAAGGACGAGATTTGGAGTCCATGCTTGTATGATATTGTGTAAAAACTGCATTCAAGAAACTTATTTTGTTGTAACATATTTGTATTGTAAACCATTATGTAATGGTCGTGTGTAAACAGGATATTTTAGATTATCATTATTTTATAATCTACGTAAAGCTTTTTAAACCTTTATTGATGAAATAAAGGTTATGGTTTGTTTTAAAATGAATGCAGTCTTTGAAAAACGTCTCATATAGAGGTCAAAACCTCGCAACGAAATCAATTAATATGGAACGTTTTTAATCAATAAGAATGGGACATTTCAGTTGGTATCCGAGCGTTGGTCTTAGAGAACCAGAATTTTGCATTAGTGTGTCTTATCGAGTTTGTTAGGATGCATTAGTGAGTCTGGACTTTGACCGTGTTTTCTTTAAAAATGATTGCTTAACAAATTTTGTTGGAAACTATATATTTTTAACATGTGAATATTATGTGATATATTAATCTCTTAACGCGTTTGATATTATGTGATAGATGTCTACCTCTAGAACAAGTTCCATTGACTCACCTAATAATAATGAAGAGTCAAATGTAAATTGGAATGATTCGTGGACTGATTCACAAGTTCCCGAAGAGGAACCGGAAGAAGAGTTGGAACCGGAAGAAGAATCGGAACCGGAAGAAGAATCGGAACCGGAAGAAGAATCGGAACCGGTGGGGGAAATAATAAAACAGTTAAGTAAAAGAAAATCCTCAACCAACCGACCAAGGTTAATTATGGTCAATGGTGTTTCCGCAAAGGAATCAAAATATTGGGAGGATTATCAATTCTCTGATGAATCGGATTCCGACGAGAATTCCGATGATGTTATAGAAATTACCCCAACTGAATTTAAAAAGGCAAAAGAAAATAATAAGGGAAAGGGCATAAAAATAGAGAAATCTAATTCCAACCCCGATGAGCTTTATATGTATCGTCAACCCCCGAAGTCCTTAAGTTGTAACAATGACCCGGGAACCTCTAAACCACCAGGTTTTTCTAAACCAATGTGGAAAACGACGGCTCGTATTAGGGGAACATCATATATCCCTAGAAACTTGACAAAACGAACCAAAACCGAAGAAGAAGAAACAAGCGAGTCGGAATAAGATAGTTGTATTCGTGTGGTGTAATATATGTAATATAGTGTGCTTATGCTTTATGATATATGTAAAAATTGCTTGTATTAATAAGTATTTTTTTTTATGAATCTAACTCTTGTCTATTTTACAGTATAAAAACACAAAATGGATAGACAACCCAATATTTTAAGAGACCTACCCGGAGACATGATTGATGAAATCTTGTCTAGAGTCGGTCAGAATTCTTCGGCGCAACTATTTAAGGCGAGATCAGTTTGTAAGACATTCGAAGAACGTTCCAAGAATGCCTTGGTTTATAAAAGTCTTTCGTTCGAAAGATGGGGGATATCACATTGGGAAATCCATAAGTTACGATGTGTTTACTTTCACGCATATATTGCGGGGAACCCAAATGCTATTTTACGCAATGGGTTAAGAAATTATTTTGACTCAATATATCCGAATATTGGACTTCGTGATTTAGAAAAAGTGGCTAACATGCAACATAAAGAAGCATGTTATGCTTACGGATTAGTAATGTTCGCTTCTCACCAAAGTGAGAACAAGAACATCGGCCTACAACTATTAAACAAAATGTTCCCACAAGTGACGGAGTCGGTAATTGGGGTAAGAAATGAGGTTTTTAGATTGTTACGGGACTGTTGGACATTACGTAACCCTCGTCCCTTTGACGACGTTACAACACGCTGTCTTATCAACGGCCATAACGGTTATGTTCCACAAGACCAAGGATGGGAAGTAGTCCTAGTAAAACCAGAATGCATGACTTGTTTCTGGACG
Organism: Rutidosis leptorrhynchoides; assembly: GCF_046630445.1. Lineage (NCBI taxonomy): Eukaryota > Viridiplantae > Streptophyta > Magnoliopsida > Asterales > Asteraceae > Rutidosis > Rutidosis leptorrhynchoides. The sequence continues at coordinate 40,660,065 of NC_092341.1, read as the reverse complement.
TATGAATTACGTGTCTTTATTGCCTTTGCTAAACGACTTGTGTACTAGCTAGAATTATCTTCACAACTATCTTGTATCAAAGTTATTGTGTGCTATATTTCATGCTTTATGTAAAATAAGCGGTATTGTAAGTTTGTAAAATATTGTATAAAAGTTTGAACGCGAAATATTATTACAATCAGTTTTTCATATAGAATTGTAGTAGTTGAATTGTATATTAGCTACTAAGTATGAACTTAACGGGTAGGTACTACCCGAATTTAAACTTATAAAACGCTAATATGAAGAAAAAGCTTTTATAAATGAGTTCATATTATGCTACGAAATACTATTAACTACTCTTAATATTCTGTATGATTAACTTGTTCCATTTGACTATTTTGAAGGAAATGGCACCGACTACTCGACACACCGTGAATATGAATGAAGAGGAATTCCGTACTTTTCTAGCTTCAAACATAGCCGCAGTACAGGCTGCGCTACATACCAACAATAACCTTGGATCTGGCAGTACAGGAAATCGTGTAGGATGCACCTACAAAGAATTCACTGCCTGCAAACCTTTGGAATTTGTTGGAACCGAAGGACCGATCGGATTGAAACGGTGAACCGAGAAGGTCGAATTGGTGTTTGCCATAAGTAAGTGTACTGAAGAGGACAAAGTGAAGTACGCTACGCATACCTTCACAGGTTCTGCGTTAACATGGTGGAATACCTATCTAGAGCAAGTGGGACAAGATGATGCGTACGCACTACCGTGGTCAGCATTCAAGCACTTGATGAATGAGAAGTACCGTCCCAGAACCGAGGTCAATAAGCTCAAGACAGAACTTAGAGGGTTACGAACCCAAGGATTTGATATTACCACGTACGAAAGACGATTAACAGAATTGTGCCTATTGTGTCCGGGAGCATTCGAAGATGAGGAAGAGAAGATCGACGCGTTTGTGAAAGGATTACCGGAAAGAATCCAAGAAGATATAAGTTCATACGAGCCCGCCTCCATACAACAGGCATGTAGAATGGCTCACAAACTAGTGAACCAGATTGAAGAAAGAATTAAAGAACAGACTGCTGAAGAGGCCAATGTGAAGCAAGTCAAAAGAAAGTGGGAGGAAAATGGTGATAAGAATCACCAATACAACAACAACAGCAATTACAACAATAATCGCAACAATTATCCCAACAATCGCAACATCAATCGCAACTACAACAAACGGCCCAACAACAACAACAACAACAACAACAACAACAACAACAACAACTACAACAATCATCCCAACAACAATAATAACCGCAACAACAACAACAATCAGAAGCAGCTATGCCAAAGGTGTGAAAAGTATCACTCGGGGTTCTGCACCAAATTTTGCAACAAGTGTAAAAGAAATGGTCATAGCGCGGCGAAGTGTGAGGTCTACGGACCAGGGGTTAATAGAATGAAAGGAACAAATGGTGTCAGAACGAGTAATGGCGGAGCAAGTAGTGTCGGAGCAAGTTATGCCAATGTAGTTTGTTATAAATGTAGAAAACCGGGCCACATTATTAGAAATTGCCCGAACCAGGAGAACACGAATGGACAAGGCCGCGGAAGAGTTTTCAATATTAATGTGGCAGAGGCACAGGAAGACCCGGAGCTTGTTACAGGTACGTTTCTTATTGACAATAAATCTGCTTACGTTTTATTTGATTCGGGTGCGGATAGAAGCTATATGAGTAGAGATTTTTGTGCTAAATTAAGTTGTCCATTGACGCCTTTGGATAGTAAATTTTTACTCGAATTAGCAAATGGTAAATTAATTTCAGCAGATAATATATGTCGGAATCGAGAAATTAAACTAGCTAGCGAAACATTTAAGATTGATTTGATACCAGTAGAGTTAGGGAGTTTTGATGTGATAATCGGTATGGACTGGTTGAAAGAAGTGAAAGCAGAGATCGTTTGTTACAAAAATGCAATTCGCATTATACGAGAAAAAGGAAAACCCTTAATGGTGTACGGAGAAAAGGGCAACACGAAGCTACATATTATTAGTAATTTGAAGGCACAAAAACTAATAAGAAAAGATTGCTATGCTGTTCTAGCACACGTCGAGAAAGTACAAACTGAAGAAAAGAGCATCAATGATGTTCCCATTGCAAAAGAATTTCCCGATGTATTTCCGAAAGAATTACCGGGATTACCCCCACAGCGATCCGTTGAATTTCAAATAGATCTTATACCAGGAGCTGCACCAATAGCTCGTGCTCCTTACAGACTCGTACCCAGCGAGATGAAAGAACTGCAAAGCCAATTACAAGAACTTTTAGAGCGTGGTTTCATTCAACCAAGCACATCACCGTGGGGAGCTCCTGTTTTGTTTGTCAAGAAGAAAGATGGTACATTCAGGTTGTGTATCGACTACCGAGAGTTGAACAAACTTACCATCAAGAACCGCTACCCACTACCGAGAATCGACGACTTATTTGATCAACTACAAGGCTCGTCTGTTTATTCAAAGATTGACTTACGTTCCGGGTATCATCAAATGCGGGTGAAAGAAGATGATATTCCAAAGACTGCTTTCAGAACACGTTACGGTCATTACGAGTTTATGGTCATGTCGTTTGGTTTAACTAATGCACCAGCTGTGTTCATGGACCTTATGAACCGAGTGTGTGGACCATACCTTGACAAGTTTGTCATTGTTTTCATTGATGACATACTTATTTACTCAAAGAATGACCAAGAACACGGTGAACATTTGAGAAAGGTGTTAGAAGTATTGAGGAAGGAAGAATTGTACGCTAAGTTTTCAAAGTGTGCATTTTGGTTGGAAGAAGTTCAATTCCTCGGTCACATAGTGAACAAAGAATGTTTTAAGGTGGATCCGGCAAAGATAGAAACTGTTGAAAAGTGGGAAACCCCGAAAACTCCGAAACACATACGCCAGTTTTTAGGACTAGCTGGTTACTACAGAAGGTTCATCCAAGACTTTTCCAGAATAGCAAAACCCTTGACTGCATTAACGCATAAAGGGAAGAAATTTGAATGGAATGATGAACAAGAGAAAGCGTTTCAGTTATTGAAGAAAAAGCTAACTACGGCACCTATATTGTCATTGCCTGAAGGGAATGATGATTTTGTGATTTATTGTGACGCATCAAAGAAAGGTCTCGGTTGTGTATTAATGCAACGAACGAAGGTGATTGCTTATGCGTCTAGACAATTGAAGATTCACGAACAAAATTATACGACGCATGATTTGGAATTAGGCGCGGTTGTTTTTGCATTAAAGACTTGGAGACACTACTTATATGGGGTCAAAAGTATTATATATACCGACCACAAAAGTCTTCAACACATATTTAATCAGAAACAACTGAATATGAGGCAGCGTAGGTGGATTGAATTATTGAATGATTACGACTTTGAGATTCGTTACCACCCGGGGAAGGCAAATGTGGTAGCCGATGCCTTGAGCAGGAAGGACAGAGAACCCATTCGAGTAAAATCTATGAATATAATGATTCATAATAACCTTACTACTCAAATAAAGGAGGCGCAACAAGGAGTTTTAAAAGAGGGAAATTTAAAGGATGAAATACCCAAAGGATCGGAGAAACATCTTAATATTCGGGAAGACGGAACCCGGTATAGGGCTGAAAGGATTTGGGTACCAAAATTTGAAGATATGAGAGAAATGGTACTTAGAGAAGCTCATAAAACCAGATACTCAATACATCCTGGAACGGGAAAGATGTACAAGGATCTCAAGAAACATTTTTGGTGGCCGGGTATGAAAGCCGATGTTGCTAAATACGTAGGAGAATGTTTGACGTGTTCTAAGGTCAAAGCTGAGCATCAGAAACCATCAGGTCTACTTCAACAACCCGAAATCCCGGAATGGAAATGGGAAAACATTACAATGGATTTCATCACTAAATTGCCAAGGACTGCAAGTGGTTTTGATACTATTTGGGTAATAGTTGATCGTCTCACCAAATCAGCACACTTCCTGCCAATAAGAGAAGATGACAAGATGGAGAAGTTAGCACGACTGTATTTGAAGGAAGTCGTCTCCAGACATGGAATACCAATCTCTATTATCTCTGATAGGGATGGCAGATTTATTTCAAGATTCTGGCAGACATTACAGCAAGCATTAGGAACTCGTCTAGACATGAGTACTGCCTATCATCTACAAACTGATGGGCAGAGCGAAAGGATGATACAAACGCTTGAAGACATGCTACGAGCATGTGTTATTGATTTCAGAAACAGTTGGGATCGACATCTACCGTTAGCAGAATTTTCCTACAACAACAGCTACCATTCAAGCATTGAGATGGCGCCGTTTGAAGCACTTTATGGTAGAAAGTGCAGGTCTCCGATTTGTTGGAGTGAAGTGGGGGATAGACAGATTACGGGTCCGGAGATTATACAAGAAACTACCGAGAAGATCATCCAAATTCAACAACGGTTGAAAACCGCCCAAAGTCGACAAAAGAGCTACGCTGACATTAAAAGAAAAGATATAGAATTTGAAATTGGAGAGATGGTCATGCTTAAAGTTGCACCTTGGAAAGGCGTTGTTCGATTTGGTAAACGAGGGAAATTAAATCCAAGGTATATTGGACCATTCAAGATTATTGATCGTGTCGGACCAGTAGCTTACCGACTTGAATTACCTCAACAACTCGCGGCTGTACATAACACTTTCCACGTCTCGAATTTGAAGAAATGTTTTGCTAAAGAAGATCTCACTATTCCGTTAGATGAAATCCAAATCAACGAAAAACTTCAATTCATCGAAGAACCCGTCGAAATAATGGATCGTGAGGTTAAAAGACTTAAGCAAAACAAGATACCAATTGTTAAGGTTCGATGGAATGCTCGTAGAGGATCCAAGTTCACTTGGGAGCGTGAAGATCAGATGAAGAAGAAATACCCGCATCTATTTCCAGAAGATTTGTCAACACCTTCAACAGCTTAAAATTTCGGGACGAAATTTATTTAACGGGTAGGTACTGTAGTGACCCGAACTTTTCCATGTTTATATATATTAATTGAGATTGATATTTACATGATTAAATGTTTCCAACATGTTAAGCAATCAAACTTGTTAAGACTTGATTAATTGAAATATGTTTCATATAGACAATTGACCACCCAAGTTGACCGGTGATTCACGAACGTTAAAACTTATAAAAACTATACGATGACATATATATGGTTATTTATATAGTTAACATGTTTTTATTATAAGTATGTATCTCATTAGGTATTTTAACAATGAGTTATATACATAAAAATGAGACTATTAATTTAAGAAACTCGAAAACGATATATATAACGATTATCGTTATAACAACGTCTTACTAGGTACATATGAATCATATTAAGATATTGATACACTTGGTTAATTATGTTAAATGACAAGTAAATATATTATTAAGTGTATTAACAATGAAATACATATGTAAAAATAAGACTACTAACTTAATGATTTCGAAATGAGACATATATGTAATGATTATCGTTGTAACGACATTTAACTGTATATACATCATACTAAGATATATTATATATCATAATATCATGATAATATAATAATTTAACATCTCATTTGTTATAATAAACAATGGGTTAACAACATTCAACAAGATCGTTAACCTAAAGGTTTCAAAACAACATTTACATGTAATGACTAACGATGACTTAAGGACTCAGTTAAAATGTATATACATGTAGTGTTTTAATATGTATTCATACACTTTTGAAAGACTTCAAGACACTTATCAAAATACTTCTACTTAACAAAAATGCTTACAATTACATCCTCGTTCAGTTTCATCAACAATTCTACTCGTACGCACCCGTATTCGTACTCGTACAATACACAACTTTTAGATGTATGTACTATTGGTATATACACTCCAATGATCAGCTCTTAGCAGCCCATGTGAGTCACCTAACACATGTGGGAACCATCATTTGGCAACTAGCATGAAATATCTCATAAAATTACAAAAATATGAGTAATCATTCATGACTTATTTACATGAAAACAAAATTACATATCCTTTATATCTAATCCATACACCAACGACCAAAAACACCTACAAACACTTTCATTCTTCAATTTTTTTCATCTAATTGATCTCTCTCAAGTTCTATCTTCAAGTTCTAAGTGTTCTTCATATATTTTACAAGTTCTAGTTACATAAAATCAAGAATACTTTCAAGTTTGCTAGCTCACTTCCAATCTTGTAAGGTGATCATCCAACCTCAAGAAATCTTTGTTTCTTACAGTAGGTTATCATTATAATACAAGGCAATAATCATATTCAAACTTTGGTTCAATTTCTATAACTATAACAATCTTATTTTAAGTGATGATCTTACTTGAACTTGTTTTCGTGTCATGATTCTGCTTCAAGAACTTCGAGCCATCCAAGGATCCGTTGAAGCTAGATCCATTTTTATATTTTCCAGTAGGTTTATCCAAGGAACTTAAGGTAGTAATGATGTTCATAACATCATTCGATTCATACATATAAAGCTATCTTATTCGAAGGTTTAAACTTGTAATCACTAGAACATAGTTTAGTTAATTCTAAACTTGTTCGCAAACAAAAGTTAATCCTTCTAACTTGACTTTTAAAATCAACTAAACACATGTTCTATATCTATATGATATGCTAACTTAATGATTTAAAACCTGGAAACACGAAAAACACCGTAAAATCGGATTTACGCCGTCGTAGTAACACCGCGGGCTGTTTTGGGTTAGTTAATTAAAAACTATGATAAACTTTGATTTAAAAGTTGTTATTCTGAGAAAATGATTATTATTATGAACATGAAACTATATCCAAAAATTATGGTTAAACTCAAAGTGGAAGTATGTTTTCTAAAATGGTCATCTAGACGTCGTTCTTTCGACTGAAATGACTACCTTTACAAAAACGACTTGTAACTTATTTTTCCGACTATAAACCTATACTTTTTCTGTTTAGATTCATAAAATAGAGTTCAATATGAAACCATAACAATTTGATTCACTCAAAACGGATTTAAAATGAAGAAGTTATGGGTAAAACAAGATTGGATAATTTTTCTCATTTTAGCTACGTGAAAATTGGTAACAAATCTATTCTAACCATAACTTAATTAACTTGTATTGTATATTATGTAATCTTGAGATACCATAGACACGTATAAAATGTTTCGACCTATCATGTCGACACATCTATATATATTTCGGAACAACCATAGACACTCTATATGTGAATGTTGGAGTTAGCTATACAGGGTTGAGGTTAATTCCAAAATATATATAGTTTGAGTTGTGATCAATACTGAGATACGTATACACTGGGTCGTGGATTGATTCAAGATAATATTATCGATTTATTTCTGTACATCTAACTGTGGACAACTAGTTGTAGGTTACTAACGAGGACAGCTGACTTAATAAACTTAAAACATCAAAATATATTAAAAGTGTTGTAAATATATTTTGAACATACTTTGATATATATGTATATATTGTTATAGGTTCATGAATCAACCAGTGGCCAAGTCTTACTTCCCGACGAAGTAAAAATCTGTGAAAGTGAGTTATAGTCCCACTTTTAAAATCTAATATTTTTGGAATGAGAATACATGCAGGTTTTATAAATGATTTACAAAATAGACACAAGTACGTGAAACTACATTCTATGGTTGAATTATCGAAATCGAATATGCCCCTTTTTATTAAGTCTGGTAATCTAAGAATTAGGGAACAGACACCCTAATTGACGCGAATCCTAAAGATAGATCTATTGGGCCTAACAAACCCCATCCAAAGTACCGGATGCTTTAGTACTTCAAAATTTATATCATATCCGAAGGGTGTCCCGGAATGATGGGGATATTCTTATATATGCATCTTGTTAATGTCGGTTACCAGGTGTTCACCATATGAATGATTTTTATCTCTATGTATGGGATGTGTATTGAAATATGAAATCTTGTGGTCTATTATTATGATTTGATATATATAGGTTAAACCTATAACTCACCAACATTTTTGTTGACGTTTTAAGCATGTTTATTCTCAGGTGATTATTAAGAGCTTCCGCTGTCGCATACTTAAATAAGGACGAGATTTGGAGTCCATGCTTGTATGATATTGTGTAAAAACTGCATTCAAGAAACTTATTTTGTTGTAACATATTTGTATTGTAAACCATTATGTAATGGTCGTGTGTAAACAGGATATTTTAGATTATCAGTATTTGATAATCTACGTAAAGTTTTTTTAAAACCTTTATCTATGAAATAAAGGTTATGGTTTGTTTTAAAAATGAATGCAGTCTTTGAAAAACGTCTCATATAGAGGTCAAAACCTCGCAACGAAATCAATTAATATGGAACGTTTTTAATCAATAAGAACGGGACATTTCAGATTATTACAGAAATGAGTACCCCGATCACTTATTAAAGCTTTCGGTGTTCCAAACCTTGCAAAAAGACGTTTTAAAAAGTTGACTACAACTCGTGCATCGTTAGTTGGGAGAGCTTGTGCTTCCGCCCATTTAGATACATAATCAATGGCTACGAGAATGTATAAATTATTATGAGATTTTGGAAATGGACCCATAAAGTCAATACCCCAAATGTCAAATACTTCACATACTTGGATGACATTTTGTGGCATTTCATCACGTTGACTTATTTTTCCGGCCCTTTGACAAGCATCACAGGATTTGCAAAGAAGGTGTGCGTCTTTGTAAATTGTAGGCCAATAGAATCCAGCATCATAAACTTTTCTTGCTGTTAGTTGAGGCCCATAATGCCCTCCTGTTGGTCCTGTGTGACAATGGTTTAAAATTTTACTAGCTTCATCTCCAAATACACATCGGCGTATTATTCCATCGGGACAACTTTTAAACAGATGTGGATCTTCCCAAAAATAGTGTTTTATATCACTGAAGAATTTCTTTCGTCTTTGGTACGATAATCCTTTTTCAAGGAATCCACAAACTAAGTAGTTTGCATAGTCTGCAAACCATGGAATTTTTTTATAATCTATCTTCAATAGATATTCATCAGGAAAGTTGTCTTGTATGGCCGATTCATTTAGAACTTCTAACTCAGGATTTTCAAGACGAGAAAGATGATCAGCGGCGAGATTTTCTGCTCCTCTTTTATCTCGGATTTCAATATCAAACTCTTGTAAGAGTAAGATCCAACGGATTAATCTTGGTTTAGCATCTTGTTTCGAAAATAGGTATCTAAGAGCAGAATGGTCGGTATAGACCACCGTTTTTGCTAGAACGAGATATGATCGAAATTTGTCAAAAGCAAAGACAATAGCAAGGAGTTCTTTTTCAGTAGTTGTATAGTTCGTTTGTGCTCCTTGTAACGTCTTACTAGCATAATATATAGGTTGAAATCGTTTTTCAATCCTTTGTCCTAAAACGGCTCCCATTGCAAAATCACTTGCATCGCACATTAGTTCAAATGGTAGATTCCAATTTGGTGTTATCATGATCGGCGCATTAGTGAGTTTCTCTTTAAGAATATTAAAAGATTTGATACATTCATCTGAAAAGATGAATGGAGCATCCTTTTCTAGGAGTTTATTCATAGGAGTAGCAATTTTAGAAAAATCTTTTATGAAACGTCGGTAAAAACCGGCATGCCCTAGAAAACTCCTAACTCCTCTAACATTGGTGGGATGTGGAAGTTTAGCAATTACATCTACTTTAGCTCTATCCACTTCAATTCCTTCTTTTGAAATTTTATGTCCAAGAACGATGCCCTCTTTAACCATAAAATGGCATTTCTCCCAATTAAGTACTAGATTTGATTGTTCGCATCTAATAAGCATTCGTTCCAGATTATCTAGACATGATTCAAATGTATCACCGAAGACTGAAAAGTCATCCATGAAAACTTCCATGCATTCTTCTATCATGTCGTGAAAAATCGCCATCATACACTTTTGAAAGGTTGCAGGGGCGTTACAAAGTCCAAATGGCATGCATTTGTAAGCAAAAGTACCATAAGGGCACGTGAATGTGGTTTTCTCTTGATCTTCGGGTGCTATTGGAATTTGAAAATATCCAGAAAAACCATCAAGAAAACAATAGTAACTGTTTCCGGCTAATCTTTCCAACATTTGATCTATGAAAGGTAAGGGAAAGTGATCTTTTCTGGTGGCGTCATTTAATTTTCTATAATCAATACATACACGCCATCCTGTTACGGTCCTAGTAGGAATAAGCTCATTTTTCTCATTTGTAATGACAGTCATGCCACCCTTCTTAGGCACGCATTGAACTGGGCTTACCCATGGACTATCAGAAATTGGATAAATTAAACCTGCATCTAGCAGTTTAATAATCTCTTTCGTAACTACATCTTGCATATTAGGATTTAGTCTTCGTTGGCGTTGCACATACGTTTTATGACCTTCTTCCATAAGGATTTTATGTGTGCAATACGAAGGACTTATTCCTTTAATATCATGAATCTTCCATGCAATGGCTGGTTTATGAGCTTTCAACACAGAAATGAGTTGTGATTTCTCATTTTCAGTAAGAGAAGACGATATTATTACAGGTAATTCAGATTCACCATGCAAATAAGCGTATTCCAAATGGTTTGGAAGTGGCTTTAACTCTAATTTCTGAGGTTCTTCTATCGATGATTTGTATCGATATCTGTCTTCTTCTTTTAGCATTTGAATTTCTTCTGTTGTTGGTTCATATCCATTAGCTATAAGTGTAGCTAACATTTCAGCTTCATCAATTGGTTCATTACCTTCTCCTAAAGAACATTCTCCTGTTCCTTGTAATTCTGGAAATTCTTCTAATAATTTTGCATGTGCATCTATGGTTTGAATATAATAACATGTATCATCTACAGATTGTGGTTGTTGCATTGCTCTATCAACTGAAAAAGGTAACACTCTCATCCTCTATACTTAGGGTCAATTTCTTACCGAACACGTCTATCATTGCTTTAGCCGTGTTTAAGAATGGTCTTCCTAATATGAGAGGGACTTGAGAATCTTTTTCCATGTCCAAAATAACAAAATCTACTGGAAATACTAAAGTACCAACTTTAACTAGCATGTTCTCCATTATCCCTCTAGGATATTTTATTGATCTATCGGCTAGTTGTATGCTTATTCTGGTTGGTTTCAATTCTCCAAGGTCTAGTTTAGCGTATAGTGAATACGGCATTAGATTTATACTAGCACCTAAGTCTGCCAATGCTTCTATTGAACTAAGACTACCCAGAAAACATGGAATTGTGAAACTTCCTGGATCAGATAGTTTTTCTGGTATCTTATTCAACAGCACTGCTGAATAATTAGCATTAACAGCGGAGAGTTCTTCCATTTTATTTCTATTTAAGATTAGATCTTTCAAGAATTTAGCATATCTAGGCATTCCTGAAATCACATCAATGAAAGGAAGATTTACATTTATCTATTTAAACATATCCAAGAATTTGGATTGCTCGGCTTCAAGTTTCTCTTTCTTCATTTTACTCGGGTAAGGAAGTGGTGGTTGGTATGGTTTAACATAAGGTTTAGCCTTAACTGTGTTATCTTCATTAACCTTTTCAACTACCGGTTCTTTTTCCTTATCTTGATTAGGTTGGGGTTCTTGTGGAGTAGGAATAGCTTCATCGGAAGTTACAGGTATTTCAGGTGGTTTAAGTGTTGTACCACTTCTTGTGGTAATGGCTTTAGCTGTTTCATTCCGGGGGTTAGCATTTGTATCACTAGGTAGACTTCCCGGTTTTCTTTCACCTATTAACCTTGCTAGGTTACTTACTTCTTGTTCCAGATTTTGAATAGAAGCTTGTTGATTTCTAAATGCTTGAGCATTTTGTTCATTAGTTTGTTTCTGAGATGTGAAAAACTGCGTTTGAGCTTCAACTAGCTTCGTCATCATATCTTCTAAATTCGGCTTTTTATCATCGGTTTGTTGTGGTGGTTTGTTTTGAAAATTAGGTCTTTGCTGATTGTAAGTATTATTGGATACTTGTTGATTGCTAGGACCTTGTTGGTTGTTGTATGGAATATTTCTGTTATAATTCTGGTTTTGATTGTAAATCTGTCTTGGCGGTTGATAATTATTCTGATAATTATTTCCAGGTCTTTGGTTTATGTATGAAATATTCTCTCTTTGTTCCATTGTTAATTCAATACTGAGACAATCTTTTGTCAAATGTGGTCCTCCACACTGCTCACAACTAATTCGTATTGAGTGAATATCTTTAGTCATCTTTTCCATTCGTCTCTCGACAGCATCTAACTTTGCGGAAATGAAATCTAAGTCATGGCTAGAATCGGCTCTAGCTGCTTTAGATGATCTAACGATATCTTTTTCTTGGTGCCACTCATGTGAGTGGGAAGCAGTGTTATCAATAATTTTGTAAGCATCAGTTTCGGTTTTCTTCATAATAGAACCACCAGCTGCTATATCTATGGCTTTCCTCGTAGTGATGTCGCATCCTTGGTAGAATATTTGTACTATTTGACAGGTGTCTAAACCATGTTGCGGACATCCTCTTAACAACTTTCCAAATCAAGTCCACGCCTCATATAGAGTTTCATTTGGCTTCTGTGTAAACGTAACAATTTCTGCTTGAAGTCTTACGGCTTTAGATGCCGGAAAGAATTGTTTAAGAAAATTTTCAACTAAAACGTCCCATGTATCAATCGCCCCTTCAGGTAACGATTCCAACCAATCTTTGGCTTCTCCCTTTAAAGTCCAGAGAAATAACATGAGATATATCTGTTCATCCTCCACTTCTCGGATTTTAAATAGTGTGCAGATCCTATTAAAGGTACGTAGATGTTCATTTGGATCTTCCTTCGGCGCACCACTAAATTGGCATTGATTAGTCACCATGTGTAGAATTTGTCCTTTGATTTCATAATCTGGCGCATTAATGTCTGGATGAGTAATTGCGTGACCTTGGCCAGTGCGTTTAGCTCTCATTCGGTCTTCCATACTTAAAGGTTCCAAATTCTCCATAATTGAATTTGTTGAATCGGAATCACTAGAGGATTCTGATTTAATGGTTCGTTCCTCAACAATCTCTGTTTGAATGATTGGTGGTTCCGGAGGAAAATTTAGTGGTTCAGGATCTACGAATCGTTCCTGAATATTCTCCGGATTCTCAATTGTGAGGTCGGGTTCAAAAAATGGATTATCGGAAATTTGAACTGGAGTACTTGGTCGACTGGATGACGATTCTAAAGAAAAATCAACGGTGGTAATATTTGCTAAATGTCTTGATCTAGTTACAGGTGGTGAACGTACAAAAGGTGGTGAACGTCTTGCTCGGTGCATTCACTGAATATCCTATTAGTTTTTAAAAGGAAAGAAAAATTATAATGAGTTATCCAATCAATAGACTTTTTTGATTTTGCCCACGTTTCGAATAGCCAAAAGATGCAGCAGAGGGGCAGGATTCGTTTGGTCTCAATATAATTGAGGACTGTTTGGCTCCAATAACCCGGTCCACGTACAAATCCAACTATTACTACGAACCAGAAAATTTTGATGTCTATCAATTTAACCACTTAAAATAAATTTTCGTAATTTTAAGAAATTTAGATAAGAAGTAGAATAAAAATCTATGTCCTAAAACTAGAATAGCGAGAAATAAGAAAGAAAAAGAGCGCGTCGGAAAAAGGTCGAAAAAGAAAAATGGTTGAAAAATAAAAGGTGACGGAAAAATAAAAGAAACTTATAACACTTAAAAACACCTGACTAACCTAACCTTATTACTACAACTAACTTAAAATTATAATCGCAAATTGAGATTACTAATTGGAATGATAATTGATACATAGGTAAAAGTCGTCTAAAAATATTAAAGCTTACAGGAAAAACTATATCCCAAATGGAAATAACTTAAAAAGAAACTAAAACTTAAAAAGGCGTCGCAAAGTTCTAAAGTACCTAAATCTTAGTCTAAAGAAAAAGCACTTAAGGAATTCTACGGCAAAGCCTAAAAATCTAGAAGTAAAAATAACTATGGCAAAAACTAAGTTTAAAACTAAATATGAGCTAAAAATATAAATATTACGCTAAAACGATTAAAAAGGGACAAAATATAAAAATATACAAAAAGTTGTAAAAAGTACAATTTTTATAAAAATATTATTTTTATACTATTTATTTATTAAAACTATTAATTTTACAATTTAATTAAACTAATTTAACTAAAATATAAATTAAATAAAAAGTAAAACTAATTATAATAATAATAATTAATTAGGGTTAATAATAATAATAATTAATAATTACCCGTAATTAAATGCAGATTAGGGTTTCTGTCGGTGTCAGGGTAGCTCCGCGAGTTGCGGTATTCCAAGCAGCAAACCCCGCGAGTCGCGGGGTTCCAAAATTCAACTCTGGTACAGTTTTAAATTTGACGCGTTTTTTTTTTCGGTTTTTTTTATATGTTTTAAATAAAAACAAAATACTTAAATAAAACTTATATAAAAATAAAGAAACTTTATAAAACTTAAATATTTAACAAAATCTTAAAAATACTTATATTTTTGTTTTTCTTTTTATATTTTTGAATAATTAAAAACGTATTTTTATAAAAACGAATTTTAATAAAAGTAAACTAAAAATCTTTTTTTTTTATATTAGCGTTGCGCTTCCGGCTTTTAAGCGATTCCCCGGCAGCGGCGCCAAAAATTACTTGATGTGGTAGCGGAGTGTATATAAAATAGCTTTATATTTTTAGCAGAAAATACTATTACATACGATACAATTTTACACAAGATATTTATTTATTTATAGAATGGATATACTTAAACCTTGCTACAACACTTATAGGCAGTGTACCTAATCGTACAGTAGTGTAGTTTTTAGTAAGTCCGGTTCGTTCCACAGGGAAAATCTTTAAACAAAGCTTAACGCTATATTAGTTTACTTTTATAAAAATACAAATATATATATAAGTAATATTATTATTATAAAGGGGGGTTTTTACCGTTTAATGACCGGTTTGTCGATTTTAAAACTTTAGTCGCAGTTAAAACCAAATGTAAAATAATAAATAAATACAAGACTTAATTTAAAGCGTAAAGTAAATAACGATAATGAAATTGCGAATAATAAAAGTGCTATAAAATAAACTTGCGATAATTAAAAAGTACGATAATTAAAAGTGCAATTAATAATAACAATAAATAAAAGTGCTATAATTAGAAGTGCAATTAAATATAAAATAAAGAAAATTAAATATGAAATAAAAGAATTATGCTTATTTAAACTTCCGTAATCATGATGTTTGACGTGTTGATTTTAGTTTTATGCCCATTTGTTAATTGTCCTTTGTCCTGGATTATTTAATATGTCCGTCTGGTTTTTGTCCATAACAGTCCATCAGTCATAAATATAAAGTGCGAGTGTCCTCGTCAAATTATCCTTATACCCGAAGTTAAATATTCCAACTAATTGGGGACTTAAACTGTAACAAGATTTTAATACTTTGTTTAATAATTACACCAGGATGTCGACTGAGTGTAACCCAAGGTTTTAATATTTTGTTATCAATTATACCAAGTGTCCTTGTACATAATTTCACCCCTGTTTTAATTATTCTAGTGGCTATTAATCCATTCCCATGTCCGGTTGAATGAACGATTATTCGTACATATAAATACCCGTCCGTCGTGTCCGATTGAGTGTATATGGTAATTTATAGGGACGCCCAATTGTAAATCTTTATATTAACATTAACAAACTATCATTTAGTTAAACAAATATAAAGCCCATTAATAGCCCATAGTCTAATTTCCACAAGTGTCGTTCCTTTGTCCAAACCCCAATTATGGTACAAAGCCCAATTACCCAATTTTAGTAATTAGCCCAACATCATGATTACTTCGGATTAAATAAGCATAATAATAACTTAGCTACGAGACATTAAATTTAAAAGGTTGAACATAACTTACAATGATTAAAAATAGCGTAGCGTTACACGGACAGAATTTCAACTTACACCCTTACAATATTCGCTAACATACCCTTATTATTAGGATTAAAATTAAAATTAAAATTAAAATTAAAATATAAATATAAATATTTACGTATAGATATAGAGAGGATGGATATATATGTTTTTTTTTTGCGATCAGAATTCGTTTGCTTTTATAGGGAGTTTCAGAATTTGGGGCTCCGCGACTCGCGGCCCTTTTTGCCTTCAAACTCCGCGAGTCGCGGAGTTTGTAAATACAGCTCACTCCATTTGGAGTCTTTCTTGCCGATGGATTTTTATTATTTATATAATATATAAATAATTATAAGAATTATTTAAATATTATATTATATTTATGTGCATAGTTGACTTGTAATTTTTAGTCTGTTGCGTCGAGCGTTGAGAGTTGACTCTGGTCCCGGTTCCGGATTTTCGAACGTCCTTGCGTACAATTTAATATCTTGTACTTTGCGTTTTGAATCTTGTACTCTTGTAATTTCGAGACGTTTCTTATCAATAATTGGAACCTCTTTGATTGTCTTTTGTACTTTTGAGCTTTTTGGTCGTTTGCGTCTTCAATTCGTCGAATCTGTCTTTTGTCTTCACCTTTTATTATTTAAACGAATATCACTTGTAAATAGAACAATTGCAACTAAAAGCTTGTCTTTCTTGAGGAATAATGCTATGAAATATATGTTCGTTTTTAGCATTATCACACACATACATACACACTCACGCATACATACATACACACCCCCACACACACATACATACACACCCACACACCCATATATATATATATATATATATATATACCCTTACACACATTAGCATGTATAAATACCTATACCTAAACATGTATACATATAGATACTTACATAGGTATATATATACAGACATACGTATATACACTTAGATACATGCACCTAGATACATACATACATATACAGATACAAACATATACACGAGTACCTATATATAAACTAAAAAACATACACATAGATACAGAGGCATATACATGTATGCATATAAACATAGGTACACAACAAATATGTTGATACATATACAGACCAACGAATAAGCTGTAAATACAACGGGGAAATATGAAAATAATAATGCAATGTACAGCTATATAGGCAAAATCAGATACCATGTATATATATATATATATATATATATATATATATATAGTGTAGCTATATACTATATAGTTGTAGTTATATATATGGTTGTAAAATAAATATATACTACACTTTGGGAGAGAGAAAAAAAACTACAGCTCTTGCGCCTATATTCTAGTTCTAAAGTGCCTAAAATATTAAAAGAATCGTACTCAATAATTCTAATTCTACTCCTCCACAGGCTCCTATCAGAAGTCATGTCATCCGTTAGTAGAAGCTCTTTCATGTCAAGCTTCAATCTATCCTCCAACCTACGTTTGGGTCTACCCCTTCTCCTTACGCCCTCAACAACGAGGGTCTCGACTCTCCTAACCGAGGCTAAAAGTGGGCGCCTCATAACATGCCCAAACCATCTAAGACGTCCTTCCCTCAGCTTGTTGGTTATGTCCTCAACTTTCAAGTTCTCCCTAAAAACTTCATTTTGTATCATATCTAGCATGGTCTTATCACATGTTCACCTAAGCATCTTCATTTCTGCCACCTCCATCATCCTCTCCTGGGCTTTCGTCATTGGCCAACACTCCTCTGATTGCCACCTGAAGAATTTCCCTTTCAATTTAAGAGGTACCTTCTTGTCGCACAACACCCCTTTCGCTGCCCTCCACTTCAACCATCCTACTCGTATACGATGTGTCACGTCCTCATCTATCCTTCCCGATTTGTGAAGCATCGAGCCTAAATATCTAAAGGACTCTTGTGGAGGTAAAATCTGATCCCCAATTCAGACATCCACTATATCCTTCGGTTCCTCTTCGCTCGTCTTGAAATCGCATTTAAGGTACTCCGAATTAAGTCTGCTAATCCGTAGGCCATTTGATTCTAGGGCGATCCTCCATTGCTCTAGCCTTCTGTTAAGCTCATCTTGGGTATCCGAAACTAATACAATATCGTCGGCGAATATTAGGCACCATGGGATGTTATCTTGTATCCTTTGAGTCAGTTCGTCTAGGATCAAAGCGAAAAGATATGGGCTAAGGGCCGATCCCTAATGTAAACCTACCTCTACAGGGAAAAACTCAGTGTTTCCTACCGTTGTACGTACACGAGTCATCGCCCCCTCGTACATATCTCTAATAGTTCTTATATATCTACTTGGGACACCCCTAACATTAAGAGTCTTTCAAATCAGCTCACGCGGGACACAAGTCATAAGCCTTTTCCAAGTCTAAAAACACCATGTGTAGGTTCTTTTGTTTTTCCCTATACTTCTCCATAAGGCTTCTAACGATGTGAATCGCCTCCATCGACGAGCGTCTTGGCATGAAACCGAATTGGTTCTCTGAAACTTTTGTCTCGCGTCGGAGCCTCGTCTCAATCACTCTCTCCCAAAGCTTTATAGTATGACTAAGTAACTTTATGCCTCTGTATAATAATAAATACGAGTAATAAATAATATTAAATAAAAAACAAATACATAGATTTAAGGGAAGCATTTTTTATTTTATTTTTGGAAAGAAGGAAGTAAATTTATTTTTCTTTATTTTTTTGAATTTTTTTGTCAAAATATTAAGATCGCATGAAAATATGAACATTTAAAAAACACAATTTGTGATGCATGTTATTATTACATTTAAAAAATACACTTTGTGATGAATGTTATTATTTTGGCAAAAAACGCTTGAAAAATAAATGATAACATGCATCATGTGTAATGTTTTTATTAGAGTTTTGTTTAAGGGCTTAGAAATTACGTTTATGAAATTAGACTTGGGTTTAGATATTAGAGTTTAGAAATTAGGGTTTAGGGTTTAGAAATTAAGGTTTGACTTTCATTTTGAATAAATAAAATGAGTTTTATTAACATTATGAATATGTTTTTTATTTTATTTTTTATTTTTATTTTCACACGCGTGACGCGTCCTTCTACAAATTAAGTGACTACCTATATTTTATTTTATTAGAAGACTGTAGTATGAATTCTGAACAGTTGCTAAAAAGTTTAGCAATTTTTAGTTGCTTTTAAGATTAATTTCAATTTCAATTCTATAAGCTAAATGCTCCTATTATTGCTTTACGTGATGCTTCACCAACTTGTACTTTATAACCATGTATCGCGATACACAATATACAAATATGTTTAAACCTTTGACACTGTCAAGTTATTAATGGCAGGACAATTCGGTTATTAATTGACAGGTGGCCAGGTGCTAAGTGTTAATGAACATTGAAACCACACCCATAACAGCTGCAATCGTGTGATGCCTAATCATAACTACTTTGCTCTTAATGCTATCTTCTAGTTTCTTATTTTTGAGAATCTTACCTTTGTTTAATCAATGTTCAAGTTATTAATGGTGTAAAATGTAGTTGCACAATATTAAGACATACGAACAAATACAATTACCGAAGCTTAGGTGATTAGAAAAACTAATGTTACAACCTGAGTTTCGTTAGAAGGATCTAATGCGAGAGTAGCCGTAGCCCAGATCTTTGACACATGGAAATCGAAAAATTTAAAATACTTTGTCACTAGCTAATAAAGAAATTATTTTATGAGTTACCAACAAATTTGTCAATATGTCCGAGTGGTTAAGGAGACAGACTCGAAATCTGTTGGGCTTTGCCTGCGCAGGTTCGAATCCTGCTGTTGACGATTAAATTTTTTCCCTTCCATTTTATAGTCTTTGCCGTTGATTGATATTGATCAATCTATCTATTTATAATAGTCTTTTGATTGATATTGATCAATCTATCTATTTATATCCAATTCTTACATTAACGTATAATTTTTTATTTTTGAATCAATAGAAGTGGACGATTTCTAAATAGAGGGATATTTATATTACTAGTGAAATGATCCGTGAAATCACGTGTTTGTTTAAACGAAACAGTTTAATGATATGTTTAAGGTATTAAGTGAACGTAAATGCTAAAGTCATTTAGTTTAATGACCCGTGAAACCACATACTCCGACTAAGAAACTTGTCGTTGTTTTTACAAACATATTGATATACTTAACTTAGTCAGAATAAATGAATCACATTTATTCTCCCACCATTTTCTTCCAATTTTTATCACAATTATTATTTTTCTTGTCATAAAAGGTAC
Source organism: Rutidosis leptorrhynchoides (assembly GCF_046630445.1). Taxonomy (NCBI): domain Eukaryota; kingdom Viridiplantae; phylum Streptophyta; class Magnoliopsida; order Asterales; family Asteraceae; genus Rutidosis; species Rutidosis leptorrhynchoides. The sequence goes on along the minus strand of NC_092341.1, from coordinate 40,639,830 downwards.
ATTATAACATTTTATTGACATATGTATTTCATATACATTTTCCGTTATACATTTTACTAACAATATAACATCAAATTAAATTATGGATAATAATAAATCTTTATTATTAATTGCTACATATATGGAATCTTTACATATAGTTAAGTGAATTTCAATTAACTTGAATAAATAAATTAAATATTTAAGTAATGTTAATGACATCATCAAGATAGCTTAGTTTTTTTCTTTTTATTTTTGATTTTTTCTTAACAAAGGAATTAACCTAATAATGACATCATCATTATAGGATTTTAATAGAAACTATAGATTTATATCTTTTAAAATGATACCATTACTTCTTTTTATTTTTATTATTTTTGCCGAGAATGCTATAACTTTATAACCAAAGAGACCTTCAACAAATCGATGAGACTCGAAACATATAAAGAACTACACTACAAAACACTAAAAAAACGGATAACCTTAAGAAGAGCCACAAAACACAAACAAAATGGACAACCATAAGGAGATGCACCAAAACAAGAGCTAGAAACATCAACATACAAGGCAATACGAAAGATAAGTGTATTTAACTCCTTACTAAACAACGAAAAAATTAGTGACTTTTCCACACATTTTTTGTTTTATGGCGTTGACAGTGGTGGCGGATACTAAAGTGTCGGTTGTGTTATTGGTAGCGGCGGCAGCAGCAGCACTAGTAGCAACGACAACGATGGTGGTGGTAGCAGCGGCAACTGCATTGAGCTTTCTATTAAAGGCGCTTTTTTCGTTGGGTTAACCATGTTTTGATGATGAAGATAATGGTGATGGTAGGGAAAGAGATGTGAAGTTTCAATTAGAAAGTTGAAGAAGGTGTAAAAATAAGTTAGAAGCATCTAGAAATTGTGTCAAAAAACGAATTTACCCTTTTAGAATATTTTATTCGGCTGAACCGTAAAACCCAAGGTTTTTATTGATATAAGTAAAATTAACAGCCATCTTTAAACCAAAACGGGGACCGAAATAGTTAAAGAATGCATAATTAATAATCAACAAGCCATAACTTATTGTTCAATCATCTAAAATGCATAATTAATAAGTTCAAAAAATGTAAATTCAAAACCCTTATATAGTTAAAGATAAAATTGATAAGTAAACATATCATAAAAATATTATAATAGTTTAAGAGCCATCTTTAAGCCATAGCTTATCGAGACCGCAATAGTTTAAATCAAAACCGAGACCAAAATAGTTTGAGTCATCTTTAAGCCATAGCTTATCCTTCAATCATCTCAAATGCATAATTACTAATTTAAAAAAATGTATATTCAAAACCCCTAAATAATTAACGATAAAAATGATAAGTAAACATAATACATATCCCAACAATATTATACTATAAACGTCTTAACTATTTTTATTTTTCAGATGATATTATAACACATCCACACATGTTTTTAGTTTTTTACCAATCAGTAATGCATTAAAATTGTAAACATAATGTATTAACACATATTAATATATATTGGATATAATAATCAAGTTAAGAAGCAAAAAAAAATGTCAATATGTCCGAGTGGTTAAGGAGACAGACTTGAAATCTGTTGTGCTTCGCCCGCGCAGGTTCGAACCCTGCTGTTGACGAATAACATTTCTTTTTCATTATTTGTAACTGTTGCCTTTATTTGAATTAGTTGTCCTTATAGAAAATTATAGTTGTTAGATAAATTGTTATTTGTTTTTATTATGTGAAGGCCCTTAAGTTAACATAATGAGTCTCAACTTTAAGAAGTTTGCATAAGCTATGATTCATTGATACTACAACCACAAACAGATTGTAAAAGAGTAAAGGTAATTCTATATATACGGATCATTTCAACACAAAATCCGGCTTGAACCATTTTTCAGTTAAAAAAAGAAGAAGAAAAAACATGAGCGTATATGTTTTGCGGCTTAAAAGTGTAACAATTGTTAGCTATGAATATATACGATATAGAGAATGTCAGGATAGACCTTTGAATCGTGTAAACACTTTTCTAATAAAGTATTTCGACCCTATATAAATATATTGCTTTAGGGTTACATAAAATCTTTATTGAGATAAGACAAATGCACAACTCCAATATAGACAATTAAAATTTAGAGTAAAAAACATAGATAACTAGTATATTGTGTGTGTTCAAGGTTTCTTGATTTCATCATTTGTAATTTGAGACAAGAGTACTCTCTATTTACAGAGATTTAAAGGATGTTCATGAATGGTCATAACTTTTCGTGAAAAGATAACACACCATTTCATTAAAAGTTACACTATTTCATTAATAATGACACATATTTATAAAGTGTTGTGTCTTTTGACAAAAAGACACTAACATTAATAACCTTTCATTTGGATTAATCAAGTTGACTTATACAAGCGTGCACTCCGCACTCTCCTAACTTGTAATTAAGCTTAACTCAAAACCTCTTTGTCACAAGTAAATCACCTTATCACACAAAATGACCAATGACATTAAAATCACCAACATGAATCAATTTTCTAGTAGTGAGTCAGGAAGCTCATGTCTACTATTGCACATTCATCTGGTCGAAACTACAACCTTGTTTATGTTGGTCTTATATTGCGTAAATGATGATATAAACAGGTTTTATGTGTTATTACTCTTTTGGTATGAGTTTAGAAATGAGTCGGGTGCATAAACTCAACTGGATTTAGAAACAATATTACGGCGCGGTATTACTAATTCTAGAACCAGTTGCAGAGCTTCTACTGGAATCATTCTTTGTTGTTCTGCACGCCGCACACTATAATGTAAAAAAAATAGTCACTTTGGTCTTTTCAAAATTGTAGACAAAAATTCACTCCTGTCAAAATTCTCAATTATTTCACCAATAATTAAATATATCTATTTTACCTTAGTAAAAAACTATAAATACATAAGTTTACTTTATTTTCTTGTTAAACTTTTATCTCCTTTAGAAGGTGTGGTTGTGACAATTTCACAAGTGTGTAATTAAATTTTCTTTGCCTCTCCTTAGACTTCTAGCATGAGTCTATCGTTGCTAGCGCGGTTCAACAGAGCCGATACTAACAAGCATGGTGATGCTTCGCGGTTGATCAGCTTAGTGCCATGCGCGGTTGTCAAGCAACTTTGAACACACTCCCAGCCGTTTTGAAAAATAAAAAAAAAAATGAGAAAAAAAACAAAAAATGAAAATGAAAATGTTACCGTTGATCACGTCAAACGGATAAATTTATAGTTTTGTTTTACATTTTATTATTAAATCAAATATTTTACCTATATAAACTAACCTATATAATTCATTTTTACATCAACCAATTCTTACTTAAACACTGTCATATATTTACATTTTCTTAACCTCAAAATGTAAATAAATAAATAAATAAAAAAGCAACTCAACCTTAACACCCAACGTCCAACAACACCCGCTATCGATATATGTCAATCGTTATTCCAAGACAAAGCTCGAGATATTTATTGTGCTTTACGAAAAGCTTGCAAAACGTTAACAAACTGGACAGTCGAGCGCGTATATCATGCGACATGCAAGAAAACACCTCAAAATACGAATCAAACGGGGTTTTTCATATGAGGATGCTTGGCACATTATAAAAGATTGTCCCCAATTTTGACTATGAATGCATCAATAACAAAAGAAGACAACCCGAAACGGTCAGTTTGGAAGATCCCGATCCGACCCCGAACACAACTACACCAAATTTGAAGCCGTTCTTCCGAGGGGATCTTATCCATCGTCCACGAGGTCGTGATAGTTCCAAGAGTACAAGGAGTTCTGGTTCATCGTATGCGGCTTCTCGTTATTCTTCGGAAAAAGCTCGAGCTTCGGTTGTCGATTCCGCGCTTGCTACAAAACTTACTCTGGAAGAGTTAAGAAAGGAATCAAAGACGTGTATGATGTTTGACAGTTTAAGACTTTTATCTCTTCCGGTTGCTCAAGATATTTCTCCTGAACAATATGATTTGACCATGAAAGCTCAGAACAAGATCACCAAGATATACACCAATGCGTTTGACTCGGACGACAAAAAATAATTCTATCTATTTTAATTTGTAGATTTTAATTATATCCTTTTTATTAACATAATAACAACAACAACAACAACAACAATAATAATAATAATAATAATAATAATAATAATAATAATAATAGAAGTGGGTCCAGTATGGTTATGAAAACATAGGTCATGGATACCAGTGTAATGTGACGGGTTAGTGATGAGAATAAAATAGTGAGGTGACGCTGATGTGACACAATGTAATTGTAAAGACATATGTCATGGATAAGAGTAGTATTAATAAATGAAAACACGTAGCATAATTAAGAAAACCTAAAACATAAAGAAATAAAAAATATTTCACGAAATAGTGAGGTGGCACTGATGTGACCAAGTGTGATTGCAAAAACCTATATTATGGTTAAAAGTAGCATAAATCGGACAAAATGTGATTGTAAAGAGATATGTCATGGTTAAAAGTAGCCTAAACTGAAAGGGGATCGATTGAAAAAATTATCGTTGGGTTCGAAAGGGATAGATTTAGACTATAGAAATGACACAATGTGTTTGTAAAGATATATGTCATGAACAAGAGTAGTATTAATAAATGAAAACACGTAGCATAATTAAATATACCTAAAACATAAAGAAATAATAAATATTTCACGAAATACTGAGGTGACGCTGATGTGACTAAGTGTGATTGTAAAGACATATATTATGGTTAAAAGTATCTTAAATCGGACAATATGTGATTGTAAAGAGATATGTCATGGTTAAAAGTAGCCTAAATTGAAAGGGGATTGATTGAAAAAATTATTGTTGGGTTCGGAAGGGATAGATTTAGACTATAGAAATGGCAGAATGTGGTTGTAAAGACTTATGTCACGGATAAGAGTAGTATTAATAAATGAAAACATGTAGCATAATTCAATATACCTAAAACATAAAGAAATAAAAAATATTTCACGAAATAGTGAGGTGACGCTGATGTGACCAAGTGTGATTGTAAAGACATATCTTATGATTAAAAGTAGCCTAAATCGGACAAAATGTGATTGTAAAAAGATATGTTATTATTGAAAGTAGCTTAAATTGAAATATAATAGTTTTAATAAATGAAAACACGTAGTATAATAATTAAATATCGGCTTGTAGTTTTGAGTTTGCGTTCATATTACAATCGGTCTCTCAACTTCGGCTATATTTACACAATGACCCCTCAAGTTTACACTTTTTCAGGGGTTAAAAGTGTAAATATATAATTTTTTTAAAATAAAAGAAACTAATTCCACCCGAATTTATAACGGGCCCTATCTTCTCGCTCGGTGCGAGTTAAATTTTTCTGAGACCACAATTCAATTCGGAAAAATCTTACGAACCCAACGAGACTAACTATCCTCGAAACGGCCAATTTTTTAAAAAACACTAAACACAACGACAACCCGTATCTTCCCGCTCGCCACGAGTTAAATTTTTTCGACGGTAGCGTCAGACTCGAAATAATTTTATGAACAAAACGAAACTAACCACGTTCGAAACTGACACCTTTTAAAAAACGCTAAACACAACGACTGCCCGTATCTTTCTGCTCACCGCGAGTTAAATTTTTCCGACAACACCATTACACTCGAAAAAATTTATGGAACAAAACAAAACTAACTACGTTCGAAACGGATACTTTTTAAAAAACGTTTAACACAACGACATCTAAAACGGCGCGTAACACATGGGACGTGTTCCCCTCTGTAAATACACAACGCTACGTTAAAAATGAATACGCAGGCCGAAAGCCCCGCCGCAATGTGCAGGCCGGTCCGGACTAGTTATGGTTAAAGGTAATCTAAATCGGATAAAATGTGAATGTAAAATGATATGTGATGGTTAAATGTAGCCTAAATTGAAAGGGGATCGATTAAAGGAAGGGATAGATTTAGACTATAGTAAGGGCGGTAACTTGATACCTTTCAGCTCTCTTTATTGTTTAAATCTCCCAAAGACAGGGGCTCCTTTTAGCTCTCTTTATTGTTTAAATCTCCCAAAGACAGGGGCTCGGCTGTTAATAGAGGTGTTATTTTCACCAAACCGAGGGTGTGCACCCGACTAATTCAATGCAAACACCAATTCAACCCTCCAGGGCACCACAAACTAAATGAACTAAATCAACCCTAGTTCTTCACCCTTCAATAATTTTATTGCCTCCACATGGATAACAAACTCACGTTACTGAGCTCGGCAGCTAATCTGGTCCATTCATCATTTAAATATACTCCATATGTTTTGCTTCTAGCCGATGTGGCACTTGCTATTTTCTTTCTTTGTGTTTCCTTTTAAACAATATTTTAGTTTTAGTTTTAGTTCACTTCTTTTTACTCTTGAAATATATATATATATATATACATATATATATATATATATATATATATATATATATATATATATATATATATATATATATATATATATATATATCCAGCTCAACCGTTTCATTTTAAACCAGGACAATCGTTAGTTATGAATCAGTTTTCTAGTAGTGAGTGAGGATCTCATGTTTGCTATTGCAGATTCATCTGCACCTAACTTGATAGCTTCTTTACTACTAAGCAGTTATGAACCTTGAAACTGCACCACTTACATATGTATGAGCTTCTTTACACACATTTTCTTGCCCATTCGATCTGGAAAACTGCTCAAGAAATCGTCTCGATTCAGTACAGCTGCTTGCTAATTGAACCACTTCACTATGAAACTGAGATAGTCATCGGTTTCATCGGGCTCGGTTTTTTTTCAATGGAGCAGATAAAACAAGATCCATATAGACACACACATGTTAAATCAGTCAAAACTGTCAGCTCTAATCAAATTCATAACATAACATCCAAAGATTTAATGGGTGTGTTATAACTATGTTGAATCTCACCTGGACAATCCGTTCTTGAACTAATTGCTTGTCCTACAAAACCAGTCATTGAAGGAATTGGGTTGGACCCAGAAACCTGTTTTTCCACATCTTCACATGAATGACCAGGATACGGATCCACATTCTGTGCATCATTAGTGAAACAAATGAATTCTTCTTGTGTTTGTTGGTCTTGTTTCTGGGTCAAGTTGGTTGTAAATGGGTTGCATTCTGAACCACATCATTTATTGAAGGGCTAATGGATTTTTAGTTATTTCATCCACCCAATCATGTGATCAAAAGATCTATTTTCTAGAACCAGCACTACAATCCTTTTGATGGGTTGTTGACCATCTTGACCCAATGCTTCTGCAAAATGGGTAGGCTCAAGAAAGAGCAAAAAAAAAAAAAAAAGATTCAAAATTTGGTCCAAACTACATGACAAAGTTTGAGTAGATTGAATTGTAAAATTGCCAAAACATTTTGTAGGCAAAGCGAAAACAAAATAACAGCTACAACAACAATAACAACGGTACCCAATCCCGCTGATAGAAAACAACTAATTATAGCAAAACCCAGTATGAGCTGCCGTTATCATACAATACACGTAATCTCTGTCAAACTCAAACAAATACATCATTGTTTTTGTGTATTATTTTAGTTCCCAAAGAATGAGCACTAACCAACCAATGAACTTTTTCGCCATTTTCAAATTTTGGGAGTCAAATATTCGAGTATCCTTGAAATAAACAATAAAAGATGAAACTGGTGTCAGTTAGTTACCAGCTCTTCTCAAGAAAGCTAATACACCTAAACCGGCAACTAATGCAGCTCCGGCTGCAACGGAACTGTACGCAGATGCCCATGCATCTGCATGTGCATGCTCCAAACCACCACCACCACCTTTTACTGATGATAATGATGATGATGATGATTTACCTTTTCGATTTCGAGGCATCCCAGAGTAATCTAGCTGCAACTTTAATCCCTGTTCACATTCACCGTTAACATGCATATTAATATCTTAAAAGCACAAAAATTATCAGCGTTGCAGAACTCGGAATTACTCAGCGAGAACTCGGTTTTTGCAACTCAGCTAGTAACCGGTCAAACATGGTCAAACTCAGTTAAACTGGGTCAAACTCAGTCAACATCGACAAAAACTCAGGAATACTTGAAAAATCAGCCAAAACTCGGGATTACTCGAAAAATCAGTCTAAAATTTTAGAAACTTGGTCAAACTTGGTCAACAGCGGTCAAAGTCAAACTTGGTCAACAGCGGTCAAAGTCAATTTTGGAAATTATGGTTTTAAATAAACCAGATATTATGAACAAAAACATACCTTCCAACCAGCTGATTTTGCATGTTCGACAGCTGCAACAAGATCGCTATCTGTTTCAAGTATTACCATATCTTTGTCTTCATCTTCATACTACATGTACAAGCAATGGTGAGCTTTTTAATTAAATAGACTGGAAAATGAAGATATTTTGTCAACTTTTAATGAGAAATACCAAAATCTGAGGAAGGTTGTTGCGGTCAATCTCACCACCTACTCTTTGAAGTATTGCAGTTATAAGCTCTGTCAAACTATGAGTTTCTACATTAAATCAAGCAAATTAGCCTTCGCTACATCAACTAAAAGATTCTGTATTTTTATTAGAAATAAAATAAGAACATACCACATATAAATCTATGCATCCGACCCTTTCGATCTTGAATCTTGAAACCAAATGTATTGGGTAGTGTAGGTGAAGGATAAATAGCTCTTCCTAGATCCGTCTCAGAAGCCAATTTGAAAGAACCCTCACTGCAATATCATTATAATTACTTTTATTAGGATTAACTGATAATCTCATACTAGTTTAAGAATCATGGTATGTTTAATTAATAATTTAATATGACCATTGAACGTTTTTTACCTCCTGGCATCACTATCGTCGTCTGGAGGTGCGGCCATGGCAGAATCCCAAAACTTTTGCATCATTGAATTTGCAGCATCATTATCAATTCCCGCAGTACTTCCAACCTCAAGAACAGGAAAACGACACTAAATCAGCGTCAAAGTTCAAACCACTACAATGATTATTCTGACGATCGAGTCAATTTGGATTTTGGTTTTAACCCAAACCCATCAAAAAAGTTGAAAGTCATTTTTAATGTGCATAAAACCTCCTAATCACTTTTAAACAATCTAAATTAATATTTAAACAAGGTTCTCTTCAAATTACAATTAACACATCCATCTTGCCATCCTTAATCTAGAAAGAGAATCTCACTTACCGAAGCTACAGCTGCATGAACGATGTGAAGCACATCAGTAGTAGCAAGAACATTTCCATCTACATAGAACATGCAAAACTTTTATTTATAAACTGTCCATGGTAAAAAAATTAAATAATAATGATTAATAATTATTACTGATTAGACATGCGCATAAAAGTTAGAGAAAAGGATCGATAATATGTAAATTGTAACATTTACCTTTATCAAGAATGGGAAGATGTAGAAACTTTCCATCATGCATCATATGTAGAGCTTCAACTATTGGTGTATCAATGGAAGCACATTCAGGATTTGGAGTCATCACCTAAACAATTAATGTAACTTAATAATCATTAAAAAAGTATATATTGTGAAAAAAATACCATATCCTGCATACAAGAAAAAGAATAGTATATTACCTTTTCCACCAAGGTTGAATCAGGAGAAAGACCCAGTCCTACAACTCGCATCAAGATATCCTTTGAGCTATTATACAATGAAGTCACATTTTTATGATATAAGCAGCTAAAAACTTCATATATTCGATATATACAGTTACTTAATGTACAAATTAGACACTAACGTTAGAATCCCACGTGGTTTGTTATCAACTGTTACAATGGCAGAGTTAATGCGACACTCCACTATCGTTTTTGCTGCCATTAGCACTGTGTCGGATGGTGAAACAGTCACGAGCCTGTATGACAAATAATTACGAAAATAAGTAACTCATTACTGGGTACAAGTTATCAAGAAAGGTAGTACAAACAAAGTAGTGGATTAATTATCAAGTAAAGGTATTACCTACTTTGAATTTTCTGAGATAATGGTTGACAAAGAAGGCTTAAAAAGTCGATCCCGAAGTGTTTCAATGAATGTGTTTGAACCTATATAAAAACAGGTATATAGCATACAATTTAAAAATGTAACAATTGGGGGACAGACTGGAGTAATCAGTTCGTAAAATTAAAGAAAAACATGCTATGAGGGTGTTTGGATGTGTAATAGGAAACATATATTTAGCTGCTGCAACTAAATGAAGTTTAGCTTTCAGATCAAGTGATTATGATTATAGCTGCAACTAAACTTATAATGCAAGGGAAAAGTAAAAGTACTTGGCTCCTATTTATAGTTACTTCTCATCTACATTACATTTCTCTTTGTTAAGAATAAGGAATTGTGATGATAGATGACAAGTATAAATGATAACTTAAACTTTAAAACTAATATTTCAAATATATAAAAGGAAGTCCTTATCTGTCTATTTACTATCTTATTTACTTAAATAATCAGAATCGTCAAGCAGTTGAGCAACCGATTGTCTAAAGATTACTGATTATTTATTTGATATCATTCAATCAGTTTATAACTGCACATCAACACACCCTCTATGTATTTCAACATGTAATCAATGTAATAGCACAAGCTAAAAAAAATAAAAATAAAAAAGTCACCCAACCTGAAGCAGAGGTCCCCCAATGCTTTTCAACACCTTCAACAGCAGCTGCAATCGCTTTCCCTTTTTCAGCAGCTCTCTCCATACGAGCGATTGCATCATATAAACATTTAGCTATATCAAGAATAGCAACAACCTCTCCATTTTCTATAACAGGCAAGTGTCTAAACTTTCCTACATGAGAGATTTATATGTACGCAAGTTAGCAATAGAAACTTTCTGCATGCTACTCACTATGTTGTTCTAAATATGACCATTGTGTTCTAATTAAATACAAACCTATCACCATTTTCTGTAAGGCTTCAACTGCAAGAGTATCTGAAATTACAAAAACGGGGTTTCGAGTCATCACTGTCGAGACAAGAGTCGTCTCGGGATCAAGCTCACGAGCAACAACTCTGGTAGTAATATCCTTGAATTACAGCAAAAACCAGTTAGCGACTACATGATATTATTTTTATACTAAATAATGAACATAATCATAATATATATAACAACCCTGTCAGTCAATATGCCACAAAGTAATGCATTCGAGTCTGTGAGCAAAAGAGCGTCAACTTTGCGAGCAACCATTCGACGACAGGCTTCAATGACAGTTGTAGATTCAGGTACTGTTAAGGCTTTTGAGAGACGCAATCGCTTCACGGTGCGTTCTCCTGTCACACCCCTGTGTTAAAAAAAAAAAAAAAAAAAAAACAGAAGTTATGTTCATCGTTAATATTAATATAACTCGCTAGAATAATAACAGAACCCTAACTTAAGCAGCAGCATTTAACAAATCACTATTATTAAATTACTTCAATCCAATATAAAAAGCAGGGATATAAATATATATAAATATTAAATATAAGTATAAATAACATATGAAAATATAAACTATGATTTGTAAGCGTACATAGGACGAGAAGAAGTAATGGATCTTCGAGTAGAATCAGTAGGTCCTCCATTTTCAGAAGTCTTCTTTCTTGCTGTAAAACTACGTCGTGTAGAACCTGATGGTTGACTAGTCGTCATGTTCACCAGCAAAAAGTCAAAATTCGTTTCTTCCCTGCCTAATTGGTGCTGTAAATCAATCAAATTATCAATTAAACAATCAATCAATAAATTCAGAAGATAAAATTTAGCGATCAAGGTTACCTGGAAAACGGACCTGACAAAAGGATGGTAGGAACCCTAGTTCTGCAAAATTGGGAATAAAAAAAGTAAAAAATTTAAGATTTTAGGAGATTTTAATTGGACAGTGGTGCACGCATGAAATTATTTACTTTACTGTAGAATCTTCTTGTTGTTACAATTGGGGAAGTATTTATGCGTTTTTTTTCCGCTAAAATTTTGAAAGAACAAAATAAAGCAAGTCAGAGAAAAGGTATTTTTGGCCTTTGGGGTTTTCTATATATATATATATATATATATATTTTTGGAAATAGGGAGTAATTGTGATGGCGTTTGACCAAGGAGGTCAGATATTTGATTGAAACGTTGTATAAAATATAATATAATCTATCTATATCTATCTATTCATTTATTCTTAAAAAATTTAGTCCAGGTTGATGATGTCATAAATAATATTATTATGCAAAAAAAAAAAAAACACCCCTATTAATATGGAAAGAAAATAAATAGTATCATACGACATCTTTTTTTACGGTATAATATTTTATACGAAAACTGATTAAAGCACCTAACTAAAAGCTACAAAACGCGTATCAGTTACAACTTACAAATTTCTTTCAAATTCTTCACAATCACACATATTCTTCATCACAAACAATATTATACTCTCTTTAAGATAATGAATAATCGACATTCAATTCATATTCAACATCAATTTCAACGACAATTTATTAATGAACAATGTAAGTATTCATGATTCAAAATCCTTGATTTCACATAAATATGTCTATTTTAGGATTTTTATTTGTATTTGTGTTTCAGATTAAATGTGTATATTCCATGCTTCGAATCAAATGTTGTTATTTGGGTTAATTCAAATTAAATAGTTCCTGAATGTTTAATTCCTTGATGAAAACGTTATATAAAGGTTATATGTCATACCCCCAAATAGGTCCGGGGGTAAATATGACATTTCAATCTCATCACACAAGAATATAAACGAGAACGACTCTAAATGAGACGTTTAATAAAATCAATAGTTTAATTGCAGCGAAAACGAAAATGTTTTACATGATAAACCCAAATGTAATTGTTGAGTCCCCAAAATAATTAAGGATTTAATTATGACAAAACTGTAATTTATTTGCACTAAAATGTTATGTGCAGCCAGCACAAGTTTGTTTATGTATAGACAACAAATATTGCTGTGTCAAGTGTTCAGTATGTTGCCTAGTCTACCAGCACAAGGTAGAGTGTATTCTTCGAATCAGCACATGATGAGTACCCAGCAATTCAAGATTATCAAGTGACTCAGCATAAGAAGAACCAGTAAACCTGGTAAGCAGCATACAACACAAGACAATCATGCTCCATTACAAGCATGGTGGTTTCCTGAGTGGTCTACATTAATTGTACTATTCAACAGAAGTCAAAGACAAAGTTGAACAGGAAAGGACACGCGTCGGCGGCTGACAAGTGACCTTACAAGACCACGTGGGAATGCAGAAGTCTAACGCATGTGCAGACATGTGCTATACTTTGTCGATGCCTAGGGAACACAACATTCTATTTGTTTAAACGAATAGTGGTGCCAAACCAAATTGGGGTGTTCCTGCAAATAGCTACCAAAGAGGAAAGAGGAGAGCACGCTCTCTGATGCAGGTGTCCCCACAAGTACAGACATCCTATGTACCAGTGAACAATAGAACCATTACACGGTTAATAGGACTACTATAAATTGTTGTATCCACTATTGTAACAACTAGCGGTGTGAGTTTTGTTATTTAGAGTCCAAAACGTGTAATAGCTTTAAGTTTATCCTCATAGCTATACTTAGGTAAATCTGTATCAACCAACTATCATTCCGCCAAGGATAGTTGTAATTCTTTGTGATTTAATCAATAAAGAATAATAGTTGAAAAATTACCTTTGACTCTATTTAAATTACATGCTTGAATACTAAACTGTGTTTAATTGGTTAGTTAATTAAAAGAAATTGTATTCACCCCCTACAATACTCCTGTTGTTAATCAAGGGACCAACAACTGGTATCAGAGCTTCAGTCTTGATAATTTAATATCTTGGATCTGAATTCTAATATGGCTGCATATTCAAATACAGCTTACCTTGAAAATGGCTCATCCAATAGACCACCCAAGTTTGATGAAGAGGAGTATGAAACTTGGAAGGCAAGGTTCATGATTCATCTTGAGTCTATTGATCCACTCATGCCTGGTATTGCAACAGATGGTCCATATGTCCCAACTGAAACCATTGCAAGTGTTTCAGCTACTGCAGATGCTCCTGCTGTCCCAAGCAGAGAGGTTGTTCTCCCTGTATCTGAATGGGATGCTGAGGACAAACGTCGTGTTGGACTTGACCCTAAGATCAGAACTCTGTTAGCTATAACTTTACCTAATCACCTGTTCAAACTGATTAAGGGAAAACTGAATGCTAAGCTTATGTTAGACTATCTGGATGTTACTTATGAAGGCATGGATGAGGTTAGGCAGAACAAGATTATTGCTTTGAAAAAAGAGTATGAAATGTTCTTTGCCTATAAGAATGAGACCCTTAAGCAAACCTTCATTAGGTTTAACTCCTTAGTTGCTACCCTGCTTACTTTGAAAATCACATATACTGATTTTGAACAAGTAAACAAATTCATTGACTCATTGTCTGCCAAATGGAAACCAGTGACTGACTCTCTAAGAACCACCCAGACTTTAAAGAACTTTAACATGTCTTCCCTCTATGGTACACTTTAGAACCATGAGAAGGCAGAAGCTAAACTTGAACTAAACTTGAAAGAAAATTTTAAGTCTGCCCCCACCACTTCAAAATATTCTAAAACAGATGATACTGCTCTTATGGCTGCTGCTAAAAAGAAAGCTCAAAAGGCTTTACTGGTTCAAAAGTTGACAGCAAAAAAAGAGTCGGCTGAAGATGATGTGGATAGTGGTACTGGGTCTTAAAAAAGCAGTGATGATGAAGATGATGTGGAAGGTTTTGCTGAAGGTATGGCTTTGCTGGCTAGGCAGTTCAAAATGTTTAATCGTAATAGAACCAGCAAGTCATATAAAGGGAGTAAGAAACCAAGTGCTAGGTATAGTAGCAAATCAGTCAAGGGTCCTAAATCTGAGTGTTACAATTGTGAGAAGGTTGGACATTTTGCTGCTAAATGCATGTCCAGGAAACCTTCAATATCACATGCTGACTCCTTCTCAAAAGCTGATAAGTACAAGAACAAGTACAAAGCTATGAAGGCTCAGATGAAGGAAAGTGCAAAGGCTGATAAGAAGGGAAAGAAGCCAGAAAAGGTACTAGTTGCTGAGCATCATGATTGAGATGAAACCAGCTCTTCTTCATCTTCTGACAGTGATACTGATGATGATGATGCTGGTTATGCTTCTGATAAAAAGCTGTGTTTGATGGCCAAGGAGGTCGAGGAGTCTGATGAGGATGATAATGGTAGTACGTTTGTGGCTGATATGAGGGAAGCTGATCGGAAAAAGGATTCACCTCAATGGAAATCTGAAATGCTGTATAAGGTTGATAATTTTCGAACTTATACTGATGATGAAAAAGCTGAAATGTTTGACTACCTAAGAGTTGATTTATGTAGAGGCAGTAAACGTGAAGAAGTTTTGAAAAATGATAACAAATCTTTAAATGATAAACTTAAAAAGCAAAACTGATGAAATTAAGATCTTGAAGGATGAAATTTCAAAACTTGAAAAACAAAATTTTGCTTTAAAGTCTCTTCACGTTGAGGCAGCAGAGGTCAAGAACCAGCTAAACATTCTCAAAAAGATTGTTGGTTCCTAGTGTACATCTTCTCAACGCACAGCAAAATGTGTGAATGAGCAGGTGCCTGCCCAAGTTGAAGCATTCTTTGCTGGTGACTATGCTGCTGCTGCTATTGCAGAAGTTACTTACATGGACCCCATTCTCGAAACTGATCCTGAAGCTGTCTTGCCAAATACTTTTGCCAAGATAGTTAAGGGTAAAAAGGTCTTAACAAATAAGTTTGTCAGACCTTCAGAGACCCCACCACCGTCCATGAAAGAAATCTTGGAGGATGAAGTAAAAGCCAAGGAAACCAGTACTTCAATTGATGAAACTACTGATCCCTCAAGCATTTACTACATGACTCCAAAGGAAAGACGGATTAAAAGGGAAATCACTGAAAACAAACAAAGAAAGTCAAAAATAATTGATTCCCCTTCATGTTCAAATTCCACCAATGCTAAGCCAACTGATGAAAATTGTACTGGTCAACCAGTAGCTGCTGACAAGCCAGCAAAACGCAATACTGGCAAGTCAAAGGCAGCAATCAAGATTCACACGAATCGTCCGGCATCAGCTGACGGGTCAGTAACTTCCTACACTGGCTCGTCGAACAACAAAGGCAAAGCAGTATACCATGATTATGGTACTGGTTCCAAAAAGAAAGCTGCTCTTAAGGGAAAGGCTAAAGTGAACCAAATTATGAAATCATGTGCTGAGTCATCTATCACTGAGATAATGACTGTCAAGCTTGACCAGCTCATAGCTGCCATATCTGAAAGTAGGCCCGATCTTACTGCACCCATTTACTCAGTGTATGACCAGTCACCGATACCAAATGTGAGAAAATGCTACAAGTGTGGTAGCAAGTTTCACTTAGCCAATCGGTGTACTCTAACCCTAACCTCATCTACTGCTGCCTCTTCAAGCAAACCAGCAGATAGGAAGAGATCATCAAAGATGACCCTTTCAGAACCCATCCTTGGATGGGTTCCCAAAAAGAACTAATCTCTTAGCTACTGTGCATGGCATTCAAAACAAGCAAATCTGGTATCTCGATAGTGGTTGTTCGAGACATATGAATGGATGTAAGTCCCTGCTAATGGACTATCAAGAAAAGGATGGTCCAATTGTATCATATGAAGATAATTCGTTGGGTTACACAAAGGGTTTTGGTACTTTAACAAATGGGAATGTTACATTTTCAAATGTAGCATATGTCGCTAGGCTTAAACATAATCTACTCAACATAAGCCAACTAACAAGCAAAAGTAAGATAGTCCAGTTCAGAAGGAAGATTGGCACTATTTTTGATAAGACAGGGAAGCCACTATTGACAGCAAAAAGACATGAGAACATGTATCAAATTGACATGAACACAGCAGTCACAACAACTGATGCTTGTTTTTATTCAAAGGCAGCAGACAACCTTAAGTGGTTATGGCACAAGAGACTCTCACATCTCAACTTCAAAGATATTCATAAGTTATCTAGTAAAAGTTTGGTGTCTGGGCTACCCACAATGTCTTATGTGAAGGACAGATTGTGTTCTGGTTGTGAAAAAGGGAAGCATCACCATGCCTCATTCAAGTCAAAGCAGATTTCATCTGTTGAGAAACCATTTCACCTACTTCATATGGATCTCTTTGGTCCTGTTAATATAACCAGTTGTAGTGGAAAGAAGTATACACTCATGATTGTTGATGAATATTCCAGATACACTTGGGTATTCTTTTTGAAGCAAAAGAGTGAAGCTGCTGATAAAATCATCAATTTTATCAAAAGAATGGAACTACTGAATGGGCAACTGGTGAAGCAGCTTAGAAGTGATCATGGTACAAAATTCAGAAATGATACTTTGGAAGAATTTTGTGCTAACAAAGGTATTTCACAGAACTTTTCTGCTGTGAGAACACCTCAACAGAATGGTGTTGCAGAAAGAAGAAACAGAACTCTCATTGAAGCAGCAAGATCTATGTTGGCTGAGTCTGGGCTGAAAAATTCATATTGGGCAGAAGCTGTGAACACTGCATGTTTTACCCAGAATAGATCTTTAATAGTGAAAAGACATCAGAAAATTGCTTATGAAGTTCTCAAAGGCAGAAGACCCTCAATTTCATTTCTTCATGTATTTGGCACTCCCTGTTTCATTCTAAACAATAAGGATCAGCTAGGCAAGTTTGATGCTAAGGCTGATGAAGGTATATTTTTAGGATATTCCAACATGTCAAAGGCATACAGGGTTTTCAATAAAAGAAGGGGCTGTTTTGAAGAATCCATTAATGTTACATTTGATGAAACTGTCCCTACTTCATCTTCTGGTCAAGAAGATGAGGAGTTACTGTATGAAGAGCCAACTCAGCAAGCTCTTGATGATGAAGAAGAACCAGCAGCAAATCCCTCACCAATCCATATTGCTGGGTTCTCTGATGATGAGATGGAACACTCTGTTTCATCTGTGTCTAAACCAGGTGGACCTACTGGCTCTACAGAAGTGTTACAACTTGAGCATAGGTCTACTGGCTCTGAAGGATCTCAAGCTGGTACTGGTTACACTCATAATGAACAGCTGTCTCCCACTGCTGCTCATTTCTCTGAGCCAGCTGATGATCAAGATGTTGTGTTCCACAACAAGCTCACCTGTTCATAACACAAGATGGACAAAGGAGCATCCAATTGAACAAGTTATTGGTAATCTGGCAAGTGGTGTTAAAACAAGAACACATGCAACCATCAATTTCTGTATGCATGTAAATTTTGTATCTACCATTGAACCTACATGTCCTGAAGAAGCAATCAAAGATCCTAGCTGGGCAGGAGCTATGCAAGAAGAGATCTCCCAGTTTGATAGGAATAAGGTTTGGACTTTGATACCTCAACCTGATGATGAAACTAAAAAGATCATTGGTACTAAGTGGGTTTTCAAGAACAAGATGGATGAAGATGGGATTGTAATTAGAAACAAAGCTAGATTGGTAGATCAGGGCTTCAAACAGGAAGAAGGATTAGATTATGGAGAGACATATGCACCAGTGGCTAGGATGGAAGCTATTAGATTGTTTTTGGCATATGCTGCTAAGATGAACTTTAGGGTATTCCAGATGGATGTTAAGTCTGCGTTTCTAAATGGAAAGCTGCAAGAAGAAGTCTATGTCAAACAGCCTCCTGATTTTGTAAGCAGTAAATATCCAGACCATGTCTACAAGTTAGACAAAGCTCTATATGGCCTAAAACAGGCACCAAGAGCATGGTATGAGACACTTCATGTGTATCTCACTGGTATAGGTTTTAAAGTTGGAACAATTGATACCACTCTATTCTCAAAAGAGATATATGGTGATTTCTTGCCGGTACAGATATATGTGGATGATATTATTTATGGATCTAAAAATGAGAAACATTGTTAAGATTTTTCAAAACTTATGTCAAAGACATATGAAATGAGCTTACAAAGAGATTTGCAATACTTTTTAGGATTGCAATTTAAACAACTTGATGATGGAATTTTTATAAGTCAAGATAAATATATCAGAGATATGTTAAAGAAATTTGGTCTGACCTGTTTAAAAGATATAGGGACCCCAATGGCAGCATCTATTAAAATAGATGCTGATCCCAATGGTGAACCAGTCAATATCACTGAATATAGAGGTATGATTGGATCCCTACTTTATCTTACAGCCAGCAGACCAGATATTATGTTTGCCACATGTCTCTGTGCCAGATATCAAGCTGATCCTAAAGAGTCACACTTGCTAGCAGTAAAAAGGATATTTAGGTATCTGAAAGGTACTGCTAAATGTGGTCTTTGGTATCCCAAAGACCAGGATTTTGAGCTAATTGGGTATTCAGATGCTGCCTTTGCAGGGTGTAAAATAGACATGAAAAGTACTACTGGTGGTTGCCAGTTACTGGGTGGTAGGCTAGTCAGCTGGACGAGCAAAAAGCAAATACTATGTCCACATCTACTGCTGAGGTAGAATATGTTTCTGCTGGTAGTTGTACTGATCAAGTACTATAGATGCAAAGCCAGCTGAAGGACTATGGTATTTATGTTACAAAAACTCCAATCTACTGTGACAACACAAGTGCTATTGCTATTACCAATAATCCTGTGATGCACTCTAGAACAAAGCACATTTACGTTCGATATCATTTCATAAGGGATCATGTTCAGAAAGAAGATGTGGAGCTACATTTTATTTCAACAGACCATGATAATGCTAAAAACGAACATATATTTCATAGCATTATCCTTCAAGAAAGACAAGCTTTTAGTTGCAATTGTTCTATTTCCAAGTGATTATCGTTTAAATAATAAAAGGTGAAGACAAAAGACAGATTCGATGATTTGAAGACGCAAATGACCAAAACGCTAAAAAGTACAAAGTACAATCCAAGTGGTTCAACTTATTGATGAGAAACATCTAAAAATTACAAGAGTACAAGCCGTGAAACGCAAAGTACAAGATATCTAAGCGTACGAAAGGAAGTTCGAAAATCCGGAACCGAGACATGAACCAACTATCAACGCGCGACGCAATGGACCTAAAATTACAAGTCAACATTGCACAAGAATATAATATAATATATATATAATTATATAAAATTATATATATTATATTATATATTAAATAAATCAGAGTAGCCCACGTTTTGGAAGCATTTGGAGCTGGAAAAGCAGGCCATGCGATCGCATGGCCTGGGTGACTTATTCCCATGCGATCGCATGGCACCCCGTACCTGGCCACATCTATAAATAGCAGCGTATTTCGGACGTTTTAATTACACTTAATCAATCACTGATCTTACTCTCTCTCGTATATATATATTTATATTTATATTTTAATTATAATTTTAATTAAGTTAATAATAATAAGGTTATAGTAGCGAATGTTTTAAGTTTGTAAGTCGAAATTCTGTCCGTGTAACACTACGTGATTAATACTCATTGTAAGTTATGTTCAACCTTTTTAAATTAAAGTCTCGTAGCTAAGTTATTATTATGTTTATTTAAGCCGAAGTAATCTTGATGTTGGACTAAATATTAAGATAGAGTTATTGGGCTTTGGACCATAATTGGGGTTTGGACAAAAGACCAACACTTGTGGAAATTGGACTATGGGCTATTAATGGGCTTTATATTTGTTTAATTGAATGATAGTTCGTTAATTTAATATAGAGATTTACAATTTAACGTATCTATAAATAACCACATACACTCGATCAGATATGATGGGTGGGATATTTATAAATACTAATAATCGTTCATTTGACTGGACACGGGGATGGATTAATAGTCAATGGACTCATTAAAACAGGGGTGAATTACATACAAGAAAAATTGATGTAATTGTTAATAAAGTATTAAAACCTTGGATTACACACAGTCGATAACCTGGTGTGATCATTAACAAAGTATTAAGACCTTATTACTGTTTAAGTCCCCAATTAGTTGGAATATTTGACTTCGGGTATAAGGGTAATTTGACGAGGACACTCGCACTTTATATTTATAATCGATGGACTATTATGGACAAAAACCAGATGGACGTATCAAATAAACTAGGACAAAGGACAATTAATGAAAGGACCCGTCCTAATCCATCTGGACGAATACATTACATTTGGTTACATCGCGGGGTACTTGACCTCTATATGATGCATTTTACAAACATTGCATTCGTTTTTAAAAGACAAACTTTCATTACATCGAAAGTTGACAACATGCATACCACTTCATAATTCATCCCACTCTAATTGACTTAATAATAATCTTGATAACTCAACGACTCGAATGCAACGTCTTTTGAAATACGTCATGAATGACTCCAAGTAATATCTCTAAAATGAGCAAATGCACAGCGGAAGATTTCTTTCATACCTGAGAATA
This sequence comes from Rutidosis leptorrhynchoides, assembly GCF_046630445.1. Classification (NCBI taxonomy): domain Eukaryota; kingdom Viridiplantae; phylum Streptophyta; class Magnoliopsida; order Asterales; family Asteraceae; genus Rutidosis; species Rutidosis leptorrhynchoides. Next base: position 40,618,396 of record NC_092341.1, on the reverse strand, counting down.
AACATGCTTTCAAGTGTCAACCAAAAGGTTGGTGAGTTCATTAGTTTATTATAAACATTCATTTCCATCATTTTAATAGACCACAAGATTTTCATTTTCATTTCTCACAAATATACGTCCCATGCATAGAGACAAAAATCATTCATATGGATTGAACACCTGGTAACCGACATTAACAAGATGCATATAAGAATATCCCCTATCATTCCGGGACATCCATCGGACATAATAAAACAACATCGAAGTACTAAAGCATCCGCTACAACGGATGGGGTTTGTTAGGCCCAATCGATCTATCTTTAGGATTCGCGTCAATTAGTAGATCGGTTTACTAATTCTTAGGCTACCAAGCAATATTTGGCTTCGATCATTCAACCATATAATGTAGTTTCGATTACTTGTGTCTATTTCGTAAAATAGTTATAAAAATAGCGCATGTATTCTCAGTTCCAAAAATATATATTGCAAAAGCATTTAAAAAGGGAGCAAATGAAAGTCACTATACGATATTTTGTAGTAAAAATATGCATACGACGGAACTGAACAATGCAGGGTTGGCCTCAGATTCACGAACCTATATCATGTATGTATATATATATATATATATATATATATATATATATATATATATATATATATATATATATATATATATATATTAACACATTGTAATATTAACCAACTAAGTTTATATATTTTATAATATATATAGATTAATATCCTTATTTATAATATAATTAATCCTTATAATTTGTTAAAATACTTATATGATATATATTCTTTAATAAATATTATATTAATATAAATTATATTAGTTAATATATTAAAAATCTAATATTAGTATACTTATGATATGTATAATAAATATATATTTTTATATAAATATTGTAAAAATAATAATCATAATAATAATAAAATAATGATAATAATAATAATAATAATAATAATAATAATTAGATTTGAAAATAATAATAATAATAATAATAATAATAATAATAATAATAATAATACTTTTAATGATAATTCTACTAATGAAAATGATAATTTTAATAAGAATGAATAAATAATAATGATAATATTAATAATAATAATAATAGTAGTTTTTAATAATAATAATGAAAATGATAATTTTAATAATACTAATAATAATAATAATAAAAATGATATTTTTAATAAAAAATGATAGTTTATTAAAAATGATAATCTTAAAAATAATTATATTTTTAATAATAATGATAATACTAATAATAATATTAGTAGTCATAATAATCCTTCATGTTTAATTTCCTAACTTATAATTATAAACTCTACAGTTCTAATTCATAATCATAATCTTTATCGTACATGTGTTAATGTAATTATAATCTTTTTCCATAATACTAACCATATCATCTTTTATTAACTTCATAAAATAATTATGTTATATTATTAACATGTTCATAATCATAATAATCTTGACAATAATAATAATAATAATAATAATAAATTTAGAATACAACCTTTGAAGAAAACAAGTTCCTAAAAAAATATGCCATTGCCCGGACTCGAACCCACGACCTCCCGCTTGATCCAAACATTCCAAACCACTCTTCTGGTCATGCTTTTCTAGATTTAATTCTCGACTTAAATTTTATATAACTAATATTTTTGTTTCCATCTTTCTTGTGATCATACTCATCGAATCAACATTATTTTTATCCCATGCTTAATTCGGCCCACAGGAATTTCGTAACTCGATTTACATAAGCCTACTTAGATAATTAATTGGCCTAAGATTTAGAACTTGTCTTGGTGTCCTGGTAATCACGAAGCAAGTGGACAAACCCTAAAAGGGTTTCGGTATTTGATTTTTTTTATATATAACCGAACTTTACACATAGATAATTCACTAAAGGCACTCACATCTTCATCATTATGTTTATATATCATTATCATAATAATTCTTGTCTTTATAATTGCAAACAGAAACAGATAGGAATATTAATTCACGCTGTAACAGTTGGCATTTTTTTCTTCTTTTTGTTGATCAAACGAAACAAAAAGCAGGAGCAGTTTGTAGATGGTGGTGCGTGTGATTGCAGCTGCAAACACAGGAAGAAGAATAAGAAACGCAACAGCCCTCCTGGTGGTCTTGTTCGACAGAAATAGAAACGTAGAAGTAGACCTTGTAGTATAGCAGTTTGGTGTTGTGGGTGATCGATGGATGTGTGGAACTTTGGTGATAATCGAACCATACCAGGAATAAAATTTGAAACGGCCCTCCAACAGATACAAATGGGTTTAAATGATTTATGGTGTTTGATTTGTTTTTATCGAATATAAAACAGGAAACAAAAAAAACAGTCGGTTGATGAAGATGTGTGCGGTGGTGATTGAATTCGATGGTGTTTAAAGAAAATGGTGACGAAGATGGTGTCTGTTAGGTTGTACATGGTGATTGCAAAGTGGTGAAGGGTTTGCAAGTGATGATGGTGGTTGTATCCGGGTGTGACCTTGGTGTTCGTGCATAGTGACCGTGATAACATATAAATGGTGTTGAGTTGTCGATGGGTTTATGAGGTTCATGAGAGTGGTACAGTGGTGATAGTTGGAGGTTATCTCGGTGGTGGAGTGGTGGTTTGAATGATGAAGAAGAAGAGTTGCAGATGAAGAAGGTGGTAACATGGGTGGCCGGATGGTATTTAAAAGGGTGGTAGTTGTCGATTAATTGCAGTAAAAAATCAAGGGGTGTTTGGGTTATGTTGGTGATCGAACTCTATATCCATAGTAATGAATAGCAAATAATGGTTTGTAGGGTGGTGTTCCTTGTCTAGTAGTAGTGGTAATGAAAATGGTTGATGACAGAGGTAATGATAATTGAGTGATTTGTGTCGAGAGATATAGAAAAAGTGAAGGTAGTGGTTTCAATATAACACACACAATATGTATATAATATCAACTTGATGAATTATTATAAAGTAAACAAATAAGAAACGGGTGAATTGAAAAGAATAGAGTAAGTGGTGACAAACTTAGAGACACAAATCAATCAATGATATGTAATATAGATTGAATTGAAAGAAAACAGAAATTGAATAAAAATAATAATATAATAATAATAATAATATAATATAAAATTAAAATGTGTGATTAAGTTAGCCGTCGTCTACTATTTCATTCACGAACTGAAATTCGTGCTCCGTTGATCATCAATGGCGGATAAAAAGTCTTCAGAAAAATCCCATATTTTTACATTAATTATATTTATTTATTTTAGTCATTATGGTATAAAATTCGATCATCAATTATTAAATAAAAAATTACATTAATTATTCACTCACAGCCCCAAGTAAAATATAAAAAGTTTTAAAATTTAATAAGTAGCTCCTAAATACATTTTTTTACTAAGCCTATATTTTATAGAACCCATTTTTGGATCACAGTTTATTTTAAAATAACATAAGTTCCTTTTTAACTCGTTTACTATCTATCGAATGATAATTGAGCGTTACCGTCGTTTATTAAATAACTTCGAAATCACAAAATATATATTCTATATACTTTATTTATATATATATATATATATACTCTTTAAATAATAATTGTTATATATTATTATTATTTTTCAACATTAATTATAACAATTACAATATATAATATTTCATTTTATAATAGACATATATATATATATATATATATATATATATATATATATATATATATATATATATATATATATATATAGACATATATATATATATATATATATATATATATATTTAATTATATGCATATCTATATATTATATATTAAATTAATAATATTAAATATACTGATATTATTTAATATATGTATTTCCAATAATTAAATCATATATTATTTCAAATAATATTTCAAATAAAATTATATATATCTATTTACAAATTAGTTGTTCGTGAATCGTCAGTAATGGTCGAAGGTCAATTGAATTTATGAAATAGTTCAAAATTTTTGAGACTCAACCTATCAGACTTTACTTATCGTGTCGAAACCATATAAAGATTAAGTTTAAATTTGGTCAAAAATTTCTGGGTCGTCATAGTACCTACCCGTTAAAGAAATTTTGTCTCGAAATTTGATTGGAATTGTCATGGCTAACAATAATAATGTTTTCCTGACGAATATGAGCTGATAAATAGAGTTTTATTACTGTTGAGTAATATGAATAAGATAATTCGATTATTCGAAGAGTACGAATGAAGCTATCACAAAAGAGTGAAATGAGTAAATGTAAATTCGTCTTAACCGGTGACGTAGTCACGGATGATTTCCGAAATTCAAGGGATTTAGAAAAAATCTTCGTAATAAGATTTGATTCTTCGATAAGTAAGGAAATTAAAATCCTTTTTGATTAAATGTGATGATCTGTCTCGATTGCTCTATCTGATTTTTCACTATAAATCCGCCCTCTTCGTTTCCTTTATATTTTGGAGTTCCATCCTTTTGTTTTCTCTTCCCGACTTTAAGTCAAGCGATTAATGGTCCAGAATTTATAGGTATGAAGTTTTGAATGAACATGATTAATGTCCTAAAAGAGATATTGAAATAGCACGATCTTGATTGGTTAAATTACCATAATTCAAGAGAAAGATAGAACTATCAGGAAGATATGTTCTCGATATGTTTAGAGATTAGTTAAAATGTAAGAGTCGTGTAACATAGCACATAATGACGTATGGTCTGTGAATCATTATGTTCTATAAGAAACTCATCATGACTTACTGTAATATAATCACGTTGATCAAGTGTCATTATATTATACTAACTCATGCTTCAGTTCCCAACATTACTTCAAAAATATTCATATTTTAAATTCGAATTTTTCATAATTTAGAAACAAAAATAGTTTCTTTTATGATATAACACATATAGCATGAAGAAATGAATAATTTCAGATAAGAATAGTTATGAAAATATCTTCAGAAATATTGAGGATATTTATAATGAAAGATACGATAATATCTTAGAATTTCTAATATCGATGGATGATGATGAAGATTTGTTCATAAAAGTGTAGAGTCAGGAGCAAGGTATTCGTTAATGACTTCAGTAGACACTGAATCATTTGGATTCTTTGAAGGCAGGTTTAGTCTTTGTGATTTGTCCACAGCCTCCTTCATGGTTTGCTCAAATCATTTTTCAGTATCAAAACTTTTGAGCTTTTTCAGTATGTCGCTATTTATTATCAAACTCTTGACTGTTTAAACAGTCTTCAGTTTTTGCTGCTTCATCAACTTTCTCAGAACTCAGAGATCTGATTCGTAAGCTAGAGTGATTTTCAGGAATTCAGAGATTCCGAATTGAAATTCATCAATCCAGAAGATATGCGCTATATATAGATATATAACTGTTGACGTAGGAACGCTGCAAAATTTGAGAATTAATGATTAATGCTTCCCGGTATTTGGTATGGCAACTATCGTTACAAGATGTCGATGAGTACATGATAGGGTTTCAATGAACGGATATAATGATTTTTCGGAGAAACTTATGCAAATGAGTAATGAAGTTGCTGTTAAGTTCACTGCTAATGTGGTGGAATATAAACGGTTCTCCGGTAACGATGACGAAAGGCAACTTATATAACAAAGTTTTAATGAGGCTAATCCGAATGAAAAGTCGAAGTAGTCTTGCTGGAGCTGTGACAAAATTGGCTAATTTGAAAAAGAATTGCAATATTATTTTCGGTAATAACAATGTCAAAGGAGCTAGCACAGATACATGTTAAACGTTTACTCAGATTCCGAGAGTTTTTCAGGTGCATAACTATATGCATAAATCCTTCCTTCCATAGATGAAGTGCGGTTGGTTCATCCTCTCGATTGAGGTGTTTCCAAGAATCATGAAAGGTTTGAACGCAGATTGTAATTGTCAAGATACAAATGAGGTTTAAGATGAAATCAAGTGGCAAACTTGAAGAATTGTTTAGTTTCATATGTTATAATCAATATTTTAATTCATTTTAATTGTCCAATGTTGGCAGTCCACAGTTGATAGTCCACAGTTAGCAGTTCAATAATTCATATATATAATATTTGAATTAATTAATACGTATCGTGATCCATTATATACATGTCTCAGACTCGATCACAACTCAAAGTATATATTATTGTAGAATTAACCTCAATCCTGTATAGCTAACTCGATCATTACTGCATATAGAGTGTCTATGGTTATTCCAAATAATATATATAGATGCGTCGTTATGATATGTCAAAACCTTGTATACGTGTCCCAATATTTAAAGTGCGTAAAATAAATAACAGAAATTAAATGACGATAAATAAAATTGCGAGAATTAAAATTGCGATTATTAAATTGCGATAAATAAATGTAATAAGGAATTAACAGTTAGCTAGGAACAGTTAGCTAGGATTTTGTTAGCGTAGATTCTTAACAGAATTTCTCATAGTTAATTTGTTTGTTTCTAACAAATTTTATTTTATCAAATGTTTTCTTCATTATGCCACTTGTTGGATTCTGATAATTCAAAATCCAAATATGAAATTGAATGAAAATGGTTATTCTGTGGTGAACGGATTCGTATATCTGTGGATGTAAGTAGGATAGTAAATGACTGTTGAATCTAACTTGAAAAATGTACAGTGTAACTTATTAATGTGAAATCTAAATATTTCTTGGGTATTACCTACCCGTTAAAATATTTTCACCATTAACAGTTTGTACAAAAGAATTTTCAATTACAATCTTTATGAAAACATATATACATATATATTTTCTTAAGATGTAATCATGGTTTTAATGAGTTAATATAATATTAAACTCATTTGGTTTACCGTCAAAGTTAGAATACATAATCTCTAAAATATTAGAGATTACATAATCACCATGAAGAACGAAGATAATTGATGTAGAACGATACATAGAACGATGATTATACTCGAGGTACAGAATGAGATGTTGAGGCATGGATTGTTGATGGTACTGGTGTTGTTATTGATGGTACTGTTGGTGCCGGTGATGTTGCTGAAGCTGGTAAATTTTGATCCATATTCTCCAAATTTATTACTCGAGCGCGAAGCTCGTTGACTTCTTCTATTACACCGGGATGATTGTCGGTTCGGACGAGTGGATGAATAAGATCTAGAATTGTAGATAGAATATAATCGTGTCGAGCTACTCTAGAAATGAGGCTAAAAATGGTGTTTCGGATAGGTTCGTCGGTAAGTGCTTCAGGTTCTTCGCCAAGAGGTGAATTTGGTTGATGGAAAGGATTACCTTCTTTTTGTCTCCAATGATTCAGTAGGCTACGAACCCATCAGATGAATTGGGGATGGATGATTGGTTGATTCATTCTGGTGACACTGCTTTCGAAGCTTAGGTGAGACTCCATATCGGAATAGCTGTCGGAATCCGAGGAATTCGAACTGGTTGAGGGATTCATCTCGTACGATTAGATGGAGGATTTTCGATAAGAAATAGATTATATGATGTAGATTAGTACCCTGCAATACATAATTTACATATGCATATATAATACTAAAATCCCATAAGTTACGGAGGAATCTACGGAAGCTGTCAGATAAAGGTAACAATAACAGATACGCTAAGATATGAATTTATCTATACGCTGTCTATGCAATAGAGGCAGTAAGACGTGTCTAGACTTTAAGGATGATAAGCAAATAATTTTTGACACTAAATGATAGGCAAAACTTTTGACATGCAGACACGGTCGAAGTCTAGACCCACTAATGCATCTAAACAACTATCAGTTAGACACACTAATGCAAGACCTGGTTCGCTAAGACCACCGCTCTGATACCAACTGAAAGGACCCGTCCTAATCCATCTGGACTTTCATGACCCGTCCTAATCCATCTGAACGAAGTCCATATCGATTATAAACGATTCACAATAGTTGATTTCATCGCGAGGTACTTGACCTCTATATGATACATTTTACAAACATTGCATTCGTTTTTAAAAGACAAACTTTCATTACATCGAAAGTTGACAGGCATGCATTCCATTTCATAATATATCAAACTATCAATGACTTAATAATAATCTTGATAAACTCAACGACTCGAATGCAACGTCTTTTGAAATATGTCATGAATGACTCCAAGTAATATCTCTAGAATGAGCTAATGCACTGCGGAAGATTTCTTTCATACCTGAGAATAAACATGCTTTAAAGTGTCAACCAAAAGGTTGGTGAGTTCATTAGTTTATCATAAACGATCATTTTCATCATTTTAATAGACCACAAGATTTTCATTTCCAGTTCTCATAAATATACGTCCCATGCATAGAGACAAAAATCATTCATATGGTGAACACCTGGTAATCGACCTTAACAAGATGCATATAGAATATCCCCTATCATTACGGGACTCCCTTCGGACATGATAAATTCGAAGTACTAAAGCATCAGGTACTTTAGATGGGGCTTGTTGGGCTCGATAGATCTATCTTTAGGATTCGCGTCAATTAGGGGTGTCTGTTCCCTAATTCTTAGATTACCAGACTAAAAAGGGTCAAATTCGGATTAATAATCCAGCCATAGAATGTAGTTTCATTTATTTGTGTCTATTTTGTAAAACAGTTATAAAAGCAGCGCATGTATTCTCAGTTCCAAAAATATATATTGCAAAAGCATTTAAAAAGGGAGCAAATTGTAACACCCTAGGCAAATCCCACATCTCCCACGGACATGAGTGATCATGGGATTATAATGTAATACTCACGCTTAAATGACACAACGCGTTTTGGGATCACAGGCTGAGTAGAAGTGCGAGTGCGTTGTGGTTAAGCGTGCTCGGGCGAGAGCACTACCGGGATGGGTGACCTCCTGGGAAAGTGCTTCTCGTGTGTGGTCGCCAAGAAAAAGCCGTGCGCCTGCTGGAAAAGCGGACAATATTGTGGTCATGTTAAGCTGGGGTGTTACATAATGGTATCAGAGCCACTCATGTGTTGTTGGGGGTGGTGGGGCAAACCTCATCGAGGACGATGAGTCCCTGAGGGGGGGTGAATGTAACACCCTAGGCAAATCCCACATCTCCCACGGACATGAGTGATCATGGGATTATAATGTAATACTCACGCTTAAATGACACAACGCGTTTTGGGATCACAGGCTGAGTAGAAGTGCGAGTACGTTGTGGTTAAGCGTGCTCGGGCGAGAGCACTACCGGGATGGGTGACCTCCTGGGAAAGTGCTTCTCGTGTGTGGTCGCCAAGAAAAAGCCGTGCGCCTGCTGGCAAAGCGACAATATTGTGGTCATGTTAAGCTGGGGTGATACACAAATGAAACTCACCCTACAATATTTTGTAGTAAAAATATTCATACGATGATACTGAACAATGCAAGGTTGGCCTCGGATTCACGAACCTATATTCAGTTATGTATATTAACACATGTAATGGTAATCGAGCAAATTTTTATATATTAGATTTATATATTATAAATGTTATCTTAGTAGATTAGGTGTTTCATTAGTAACTTAGTTAAATGTATTTATTTTGTATACTTGATACTGCTAAAAAGGAACATATATTTAGTATCAATATCCTTCCAATATGTAAAGATTTTAGTTACTATTGTTCTATTTTTATGTAATAATCGTTTAAATAAATAAGTGCGAAGACAAAAGAAGAAAACGACGATTTGAAGAGGCAAACGACCAAAAAGCTAAAAAGTACAAAGTACAATCCAAGTGGTTCAAATTATTGATGAGAAACGTCTAGAAATTACAAGAGTACAAGCTGCAAAACGCAAAGTACAAGATATTAAATTATACGAAAAGGCATTCAAAAATCCAGAACCGAGACATGAACCAACTATCAACGTGCGACTCAACGGAGCTAAAATTACAAGTCAACTATGCACAAGAATATAATATTATATATAATTAATTATATATATATTATATATTATTTTAATCAAAGCAGCCCACGTTTAATTCATTTGGTGAGCTGGAATCCGAAGCTCCGTCCTCGCGGAGCTGTGAAGCACAAAACCTCCGCACTCGCGGAGCTGTACAGTTCAAAGTGGGCCTATAAAAGGCCGCGCATTCTGATCGATTTTCTTACACCTTTTTCTTTCTTTTCTATATACGTAAATATATATATATATATATATATATATATATATATATATATATATATATAATTTTAATTTTAATTTTAATTTAAGTTTAATAATAATAAGATTATAGTGGCGAATGTTTTAAGTTTGTAAGTCGAAACTCTGTCTGTGTAACGCTACACTATTAATACTCATTATAAGTTATGTTTAACCTTTTTAAATTAATGTCTCGTAGTTAAGTTATTATTATGCTTATTTAAGCTGAAGTAATCGTGATGTTGGGCTAAATATTAAGATTGGGTAATTGGGCTTTGTACCATAATTGGGGTTTGGACAAAAGAACGACACTTGTGGAAATTAGACTATGGGCTATTAATGGGTTTTATATTAACTAAACGATACCTCGTTAATTTAATATTAAAGGTTATAATTCGACGTATCTATATATAACCACATACGCTTAATCGGGTATGGTGGGCGGGATATTTATAATTACGAATTATTGTTCATTTTACCGGACACGGGAATGGATTAATAGTTAATGGACTCGTTGAAACAGGGGTGGATTACATACAAGGGTAATTGGTGTAATTGTTAACAAAGTATTAAAACCTTGGATTACACGCGGTCGATAACCTGGTGTATTCATTAAACAAAGTATTAAGACCTTGTTACAGTTCGAATCCCCAATTAGTTGAAATATTTGACTTCGGGTATAAGGATAATTTGACGAAGACTCTCGCACATTATAATTATGACTGATGGACTATTATGGACAAAACCGTATGGACATATCGAATAATCCAGGACAAAGGACAATTAACCCATGGTAATAAATTAAAATCAACACGTCAAACATCATGATTACGGAAGTTTAAATAAGCATAATTCCTTTATTTTATATCTCATTGCACTTTTAATTATCGTACTTTTTAATTATCGCAATTTTATTTATCATCATTTTATTTATCGCACTTTTAATTATCGCAATTTTATTATCGTCATTTACTTTACGCTTTAAATTATGTTATATTTATTTTTAATATTTTACATTAGGTTTTAATTGTGACTTAAGACATAAAATAGACAAATCGGTCATTAAACGGTAAAAACCCCCTTTTTATAATAATAATACTACTTATATATATATATATATATACAAATATAGTTTTTAAAAAATATAGCGTTAAACTTGGATAGCTCCCTGCGGAACGAACCGGACTTACTAAAAACTACACTACTGTACGATTAGGTACACTGCCTATAAGTGTTGTAGCAAGGTTTAGGTATATCCACACTATAAATAAATAAATAACTTGTGTAAAATTGTATCGTATTTAATAGTATTTCGCAATAAAAATATAACTATTTCGTATACTACCTCGCACACATCAAATATTTTTAGCGCCGCTGCCGGGGACGCTGAAACGCTATATTTTTAATTTTTATTAATAATATAATTATTATATAATAAAAATATAAAATTAAAAAAAATTTATATTTTTAAGATTTTTCTATAAAAAGTATTTTTATTTTGTTTAAAAAAATATAAGTTTATTTTTATTATATATATTTTCTATCATAAAAAAAACTGAAATAGGCCGGATTTAAATTCGAAGCCCAAACAAATATTTAATTAAACTATTGGGCCGGACCTGATTTAAGCCCAACCCGGAACCCATTACTATTAAACTCCGCAGTCGCGGAGCTCCTCAGGAATAGAACACCGCAGTCGCGGAGCCTGCCCAGACTGCAACCTAGTACGCATTAATTGCATTAGGGTTTTATTTTTTTTTATTATTTATTGATTAGGGTTTAATTTAATTATTATATAGTTTTAATATAATTTGTATTTTAAGTTTTAATTATTATTATTTACATATTTCTATTAATCCTTTTATATAAATAATATAAAAATAATATTTTTATAAAATTTGTATTTTGTCATTTTAGTTATAATTTATATTTTTATCGTTTATTTCGTAATATTTATCGTTCGTAATTAGTTTTAAGTTAGTTTTTGCCATAGTTATATTTATATTTCTAGATTTTTAGTTTTTCCGTAAAACCCCTTAAGTGCTTTTGCTTTAGAATTAAGATTTAGGCGCTTTAGAATTTTGCGACGCCGTTTATTTATTTTAGTACCTAATTAAGTTATTGCCGTTTTGGATATAGAATTGCATTTAAGTTTTAATACCTTTAGGTGCACTTTTTAGATTTAGTTTTTAGACTTTTAAGTTTCGACGTTTTTCTTTCATATTTTTGTTTTTCGACATTTTTCGACGCGCTTTTTCTTTTTCATTTCTACGCTCTAGTTTTTAGGACATAGATTTTTATTTCAAAATTTTGACGAAAAATTATTTTAAGCGGTTAAATTGATAGACATCCAAAATTTTCTGGTTCGTAGTAATAGTTGGATTTGTTAGTGGCGAGTTGTGGGCTTCCGATTTAAAGGGACCTGGCTACCTGCTGCATCTATTGGCTATTCGAAACGTGGGCAAAATCAGAAAAGTCTATTGATTTGATAACTTATATAATTTTTATCTTTATAACTAATAGGATATTCAGTGAATGCACCGAGCAAAACGTTCACCACCTTTCATACGTTCACCACCTGTAACTCGATCAAGACATCTAGCCAATATTGCCGCTGTTGATTTTTCTTTAGAATCACCATCTAGTCGAACAAGTACTCCAATTCAAATTTCTGATAATCCATTTTTTGAACCCGACTTCACAATTGAGAACCTGGAGGATATTCAAGGACAATTCCAAGATCCTGAACCAATAATCATTCCTCCTGAACCACAAATCGTTAAATTAGAATCTTCTAGTGATTCGTATTCAACAAATTCAAATATAAAAATAACGGAACCTCTAAGTATGGAAGACCGAATGAGATCTACACGCACTGGCCAAGGTCACGCCATTATTAAGCCAGACATTAATGCGCCAGATTATGAAATCAAAGGACAAATCCTACACATGGTAACTAATCAATGCCAATATAGTGGTACGCCAAAAGAAGATCCAAACGAACATCTTCGAACCTTTAATATGATTTGTACTCTATTCAAAATCAGAGAAGTTGAGGATGAACAGATCTATCTCATGTTATTTCCCTGGACTTTAAAGGGAGAAGCCAAAGATTGGTTAGAATCGTTACCTGAAGGAGCGATTGATACATGGGATGTTTTAGTTGAAAAATTTCTTAAACAATTCTTTCTGGCATCTAAAGCCATAAGACTTCAAGGAAAAATTGTTACGTTCGCGCAAATGCCAAATGAAACATTATATGAGGCGTGGACAAGATTTGTAAAGTTGTTGAGAGGATGTCCTCAGCACGGTTTAGACACTTATCAAATAGTACAAATATTCTACCAAGGTGTCGACGTTGCTACACGAAAAGACATCGACACAGCAGCTGGTGGTTCCATTATGAAGAAAACCACAACCAAAGCTCACAAAATCATTGATAACACAACATCCCACTCACATGAGTGGCATCAAGAAAAAGACATTTTTCATTCATCTAAAGCGGCTAGAGCCGATTTTAGCCATGACTTTGATTCCGTTTTCGCAAAAATAGATGCTTTCGAAAGACGAATGGAAAAGACGAATAAAGATATTTACGCAATACGAATCAGTTGTGAGCAATGCGGTGGACCACACTTAACGAAAGATTGTCACATCGAACAAACGATGGAACAACGAGAGAATGTTTCCTACATGAACCAAAGGCCGGGAAATAATTATCAACCGCCAAGGACAAACTTTAATCGAAATCAAAACATTCTTTACAATCCAAATGGACCCAACAATAACTCGTACAACCAACAAGGTCTGAATAACCAACCAACTCAAAACAACACTTTCAATCAACAAAGACCTAGCTTGTATAAACCACCACAACAAACCGAAGAGAAAAAGCCAAATCTGGAAGAAATGATGGCAAAGCTAATGGAATCTCAAACACAATTTATTACATCTCAAACCCAAACAAATGAGAGGTTTGATCAGTCATTAAGAACTCAACAAGCTTCCATTTTGAATCTAGAAAAACACGTAGGTACTCTTGCTAGCATGATGAGTGAGAGGGAACAAGGAAAGCTACCGAGTAATACTGAAGTAAATCCTCGAAATGAGAATGTTAATATGGTATCAACGAATTCTGAAAAACCAGCTCCAGAAGATGGGAAGGTTTTCGATGTAAGTAACAATGAAGAAGTTACAACACCACCACCATCACCCGAGTATGTAAAGCCAGTGGTGGCACCATACAGACCACCCATCCCGTTTCCAAGAAAAAGAGTTGAGTATGAGCAAGTAATAGGTAATAAAGTTTGTGATACCTCTGGAAAAAAGAAGAAGAATAAGAAAGTGTAAGAAACAAAAACCGTAAAAGTAAACCCGGTGAAGACAGTTCCACCAAAACCTCCACCAAGGTTGGGTGATCCGGGTGAATTTATTGTTCCTTGTCTACTTAGTGATTGTGTCATGTATGATGCACTAGCAGATTTAGGTGCGAGTGTGAGTGTTATGCCTCTTTCATTATATAAGAGATTAGGATTAGGTGAGTTAAGTCCAACAGAGATGAGTGTTCAACTCTTTGATCAAACCATTAGGCACCCAGTTGGAATTGCTAACAACCTACCCGTTCAAGTGGGTAATTTAACCTTTTTAGTCGAATTTATTGTCATTGACATAGAAGAGGACTCAAACATTCCTCTAATTTTAGGTCGACCATTTTTAGCGTCCACCGAGGTGTTCATTAATGTAAGAGAGGGTAGAATGACACTTAGTGATGGTGACAAATCGGTCACCTTTGTGAGTCGAAAGTCTAAATCTCCACCAACCAAAATCGTTGAACCAACAAAAATGATTGGTAAGAACCATATTGTTTTACCAACTCCAACGGTAGTGCTTAATAATAATAAAACAACTAAGTGTGGGGAAAATGAAGTAACACCTAATGATGACCTGATAACAAAGAACCCCATTGTTGATACGAAATTAAATGACCCCGTTATTAATAGTTCAATGAAGAAACTTATTAAACGGATTCGCGATGCTAGAACCAAGGGGAACTTTAAGTTATGTAACCGGTTAGTATCCAATCTATCGCCTAAAGAAAAGGCGAAACTAGTTGAATTTGTGGATATTACACAGGAATCCGGCCAATGGCTTAAAGCAAAAGTCACAGATTTGCAAGTTGATTATGGTTCAAGAGTAATTGACAATGAAGTTAATCACAATTTTGACACCACAGCTACCTAAGTGTGGAAAGATTCAAATGTTCTAAAAAGAAAATGATGTCTAAAGTTAGTTATTCTGTTCTCGTGTAGTTCCGAGAATGGAATTCGATTGGTCTTTTCCGCTAGCAGACACTAAAGAACTAGTTTTCTCCCCCCGCATTCTGAATTTTTATTTTGTAGGTTTTGTATAAAATTAATATGCATTTTTTTAAATTTAATTTTTGTGTGATTTTAAAAAACAAAAATTTACCTTATTTCATTAAGTTAAAAATTTGATATTTAAAATTCATCGTGAGTTGAAGACTAGGTCGTTGAACCGAAATTGCTTTACCCAAGGGAGGGACGAGAAATTTTATTATCATTATTTTTAATCTTATTGATTTAAAGTATGTTAAAAAAAAAAAGGTAAATCCGCAATCGCGGAGCTGGAAAGGGACCCACATCCGCACTCGCGGAGTTGTGAAATTCCAGAAAAAATAAAACTGGTCGAACAGACCAGTTTGCACACACCCACACCCAATTTTCTGCTAAAAACTCACAAAAACACTCACAAAATCGAAATTTTTCACCGTTAATCATCAAATTTTTTTGCTCAAATCATATTGAGAAGGATCCTACGAAGAAGTTACTCAAGGAGATCGATAATTTCTACATCTAAACACTCTTTAATTCGGATTTTTAGTGTTCTTGAATAAATTTATACCTAATTTGATTTTGATGATTTCTAGTTTAATTATGCTTAAATTATTTGTGTATTATGCTTGTATAACCTAGATTGATGCTATTTAACATGATTAGAAGCCTTAAACTTTAAATTTTGAGTAATCTAGGGTTTGTGTTCTTGAGCAAAATTGGGGATTTTTGATATAAATGGGTTATGGCCGAATTTTGTTGTTAATTTATACTAAATTGAGTAGTGTAACATGTTTAGGTTTCTAAATGATCAAAACTTTGATCCTAAACATGATTTTTAAGTATTAAAGTGGACTTTTTGAGTCAAAAATGCATGAACTCGATTTAATTGATATGAATGCCATTTGGAACTTGTTTAATTACTAATAATGATTATTTTGACATGTTATTTGAGATAAAAGTTAAAGAACATTGTATACATTTTCATATATGTTTATTTGTAAAAGTGTAGAATTGTTAATATTGTGAAAATGCGTATAAAGTTTAATATGGATTAAACATGTCATTATGATTGTTTTGATTTATGATTTTGCTAACACTAATGCATATTTGGATGCACAAAAATTGTGTTTAATATGTTTTGCAGACTGAAAGGGGTGAATCTTCATCCGCATCTGAGGCTCACAATGCTCCTCCTGAGAATGCAGAAGAACAGGAGATTAACGACCAATATAGACAAAATCTACCGCATCAATTCATTTCATATTCAAATATAGAATTGGTAGATTTACACCCTAATTTAAGATTTGATAGACATTGGATAGATTATCCAAAATATCAGAGGAACTTGCACACCCTTCAGTCTAATGTTGTTGAAGTACCCAGGGTAATAGATTGAGAACCGTTAGAAACAGTGGGATTGACCGATCCAATCAGAGAATTACTTACACAAAGGTATGGTAATTCTACTTTTAATGATTGGGAACATTTATTCAATATACGTAGGCGTGTATATAGAGAATGGTGTGTGGAATTATTATGTAGTGTTGAAATAAATGATCGGGTAGCTACCTTAACCGATCGGAGTTTTATTAGATTTTTATTAGGAGGTGTGATGCGCCATATGTCTCTGATAATGCTAAAAATGAACATATATTTCATAGCATTATTCCTCAAGAAAGACAAGCTTTTAGTTGCAATTGTCCTATTTACAAGTGATATTCGTTTAAATAATAAAAGGTGAAGACAAAAGACAGATTCGGCGAATTGAAGACGCAAACGACCAAAAAGCTCAAAAGTACAAAATACAATCAAAGAGGTTCCAATTATTGATAAGAAACGTCTCGAAAATACAAGAGTACAAGATTCAAAACGCAAAGTACAAGATATTAAATTGTACGCAAGGACGTTCAAAAATCCGGAACCGGGACCAGAGTTAACTCTCAACGCTCGACGCAACAGACTAAAAATTACAAGTCAACTATGCACATAAATATAATATAATATTTAAATAATTACTAAAATTATTTATATATTATATTTATTTATATAATCCGTCGACAAGCTAGGAGCCAAGGCTTGGTGAGCTGTAAAATCGAACTCCGCGACTTGCGGAGTTTGAAGAAGGAAAGGGCCGCGAGTCGCGGAGCTCCCCTGAACGAAAATTCCTATAAAAGCCAACGCAGTTCGACGTAAAAATATATCCATAATCAATCTCTCTCTATATATGTATACGTAAATATTTATATTTATATTTTAATTTTAATTTTAATTTTAATTTCTAATAATAAGGGTATGTTAGCGAATGTTGTAAGGGTGTAAGTCGAAATTCTGTCTGTGTAACGCTACACTATTTTTAATCATTGTAAGTTATGTTCAACCTTTTTAATTTAATGTCTCATAGCTAAGTTATTATTATGCTTATTTAAGCCGAAGTAATCATGATGTTGGGCTAATTATTAAAATTGGGTAATTGGGCTTTGTACCATAATTGGGGTTTGAACAAAAGAACGACACTTGTGGAAATTAGACTATGGGCTATTAATGAGCTTTATATTTGTTTAACTAAATGATAGTTTGTTAATTTTAATATAAAGATTTACAATTGGACGTCCCTATAAATAACCATATACACTCAATCGGACACGATGGGCGGGATATTTATATGTACGAATAATCGTTCATTTAACCGGACACGAAAATGGATTAATAGCCACTAGAATTATTAAAACAGGGGTAAAATTATGTACAAGGACACTTGGCATAATTGTTAACAAAGTATTAAAACCTTGGGTTACACGCAGTCGATAACCTGGTGTAATTATTAAATAAAGTATTAAAATCTTGTTACAGTTTAAGTCCCCAATTAGTTGGAATATTTAACTTCGGGTATAAGGATAATTTGACGAGGACACTCGCACTTTATATTTATGACTGATGGACTGTTATGGACAAAAACCAGACGGACATATTAAATAATCCAGGACAAAGGACAATTAACCCATGGGCATAAAACTAAAATCAACACGTCAAACATCATGATTACGGAAGTTTAAATAAGCATAATTTTTTTATTTCATATTTAATTTCCTTTATTTTATATTTAATTGCACTTCTAATTATCGCACTTTATTTTATTGTTATTGTATTTAATTGCACTTTTAATTATCGTACTTTTTAATTATCACACTTTTATTTATCAAAATTTCATTATCGTTATTTATTTTACGCTTTAAACTAAGTCTTTTATGTATTTAATATTTTACATTTTGTTTTAACTGCGACTAAAGTTTTAAAAATCGACAAACCGGTCATTAAAACGGTAAAAACCCCTCTTTATAATAATAATATTACTTATATATATTTTTATTTTTATAAATTAAACTAATATAGCGTTATGCTTTGTTTAAAGATTTTTTTCCCTGTGGAACGAACCGGACTTACTAAAAACTACACTACTGTACGATTAGGTACACTGCCTATAAGTGTTGTAGCAAGGTTTAAGTATATCCATTCTATAAATAAATAAATATCTTGTGTAAAATTGTATCGTATTTAATAGTATTTTATACCCCTTAGCTTTAAACATCAAGTATTTTTGGCGCCGCTGCCGGGGAAAATCTAGCTTAAAAGCCGGAAGCGCAAAGCTAAGTTAAAAAAAAAACCGAAAAAAAAATATATATATAAATCTATTTTTTTTAGATTGTTATTTAGAAAATTATAAAGTATTCTATTTTTATTTTAGTTTTTAAATATAAGTTTTTATTTAAATTATATAAATATTTTATATAAATATTCAAACAGAAAAATAAAAAATATATATAAATAAATAAATAAAAAACCGAAACTTGTCGAAACCAGCTGTCATCTGAATTTTCATTTCCCGCGACTCGCGGGGTTTGCTAGTACGTGGCACCGCAAGTCGCGGAGTTCTCTCTGACACGGGTACACAGAAACCCTAACAGCATCATTACGTAATTATTATTATTATTAATTAAAAACCCTAATTAGGTTTTAATTTTTAATTAATTAAGTTTAGTTTATTTATTTAATTTGTATATTTAGTTTAATTAATTTAAATAAATTATAAAATTAACACTTTTATAAAATAAATAACATAAAAATAATATTTTTATAAAAATTGTACTTTTTACAACTTTTAGTATATTTTTATATTTTGTACCTTTTAATTGTTTTAGCGTAATATTTGTATTTTTCATTCGTATTTAGTTTTTAAATATAGTTTTTGCCATATTTATTTTTTTACCTTCTAGAATTTTAGGCTTTGCCGTAAAATCCCTTAAGTGCTTTTTCTTTAGACTAAGATTTAGGTGCTTTAGAATTTTGCGACGCCTTTTTAAATTTTAGTTCCTTTTTAAGTTATTGCCATTCGGGATATAGTTTTACTTTTAAGCTTTAATATTTTTAGACGCAACTTTTAATTTTTAATTTTTAGTTCCTTTTTAAGTTTCAACGCGCTACTTTCTTATTTTTATTTTTCGACGCCTTTTACCTATGTACCAATTATCACTCCAATTAGTAATCTCAATTTGCAATTTTAATTTTAAGTTAGTGATAGTAATAAGGTTGGGTTAGTCGAGTGTTTTTAAAATTTTATAAGTCGCTCTTTTTCTTTTCCCTTTTCTTTTTCGACGCGCTCTTTTTCTTTCTTATTTCTCGCTATTCTAGTTTAGGACATAGATTTTTATTATACTTCTTATCTAAATTTCTTAAAATTACGAAAATTTATTTTAAGTGGTTAAATTGATAGACATCAAAATTTTCTGGTTCGTAGTAATAGTTGGATTTGTACGTGGACCGGGTTATTGGAGCCAAACAGTCCTCAATTATATTGAGACCAAACGAATCATGCCCCTCTTCTGCATCTTTTGGCTATTCGAAACGTGGGCAAAATCAAAAAAGTCTATTAATTGGATAACTTATATAATTTTTCTTTCCTTTTAAAAAACTAATAGGATATTCAGTGAATGCACCGAGCAAGACGTTCACCACCTTTTGTACGTTCACCACCTGTAACTAGATCAAGACATCTAGCAAATATTTTCGCCGTTGATTTTTCTTTAGAATCGTCATCCAGTCGACCAAGTACTCCAGTTCAAATTTCCGATAATCAATGACGTCCACGTTCTTATAGATGAGGAATCAATGACGAGCGCGGCCAGACATAGTATGTACGAGCAGTGGAACTCCGAGCGAGTATACGAGGATTATAGGAGACGCCAACACGATAGCTGGTTAGTTCATCAGCACCAAATCATGAGCCAGCTATCATATCAGGTACCAAATAATTACGTGCCTACTCGACCTGCTTATTTTCCGCCACACAGCCCCGACATCCGACCACCCTTTAACCGATATGACTATAACCAAGCCTATCAGAACACCTATAACCAACAATGGAACCCACCTGACGAGATGAACTGGAACCCATATCCAGACTGATTTAGTTCCATTTGGTTATTTTTATGATTTTTATGTTTTTATCTTTTTAATTATTCATGTTTAAACTTATGTTATTGGATATATTTATGTAATTTTTATCATTTTTATTATTATTGTGTACTAATATTTCACATTTAGGATTTGAAAGTGGGATATTAATTCCCATTTCAAATTTCCATGCATGTTTATATTTGTATATATGTATATTGTCGATTGTACAAAACAGGGTAAAACAGCGCATTTTCAAAGACTGACATTAAGTTCAGCAAAAGCTACTAGTTTTGACGACAAGATGAAAAATAAATGTGATGTAACAACAAGACGGAATGAACAAATGATGTGCACCATTTATTATTCAACAAACAAACGCCAATATGTTTGGAAACTTTGGTAAAATTTAATCATTTTTCTGCGCTAATCACCCTCAATAATTTAAATTGTTACTGATTTCTTGCAAATGAGGGCATTGCAAGATCTTAAGTGTGGGAAGGGGTTAAATTCTTTCGGATTTTTAAAATTTTAATTTAAACACTTGGTTACCATAAAAAAATACTAGTAACGCAGTAGTTGTATTAGAATCTAGTGCTCTCTGATAATAAAGAACAGTCCTAGTCTTATATACTGATTACCCAATTCTAGTAAAAATTTTCAAAATTTTCAACTAAATGAACTCAAAATTATGTTTATACATATTTATGAACGATAAAACTAGGTGTTAACACCGAAATTATTGTTACCTCGGAAAGGACATAAATGGAAAAACAACTCAAAACGCTTGAATTCATTTAAAATGGAATAAAGGAGAATAAAAAGGCAAAGAAAAGAATAAATAAAAGCTAAGTGTGGGAAGAATATACCAAGTTCTTCAAAACATATATCACATATTTGTACAAGATTATTGCAGGTACTTTTGCTTTGGACTAAACTAATTAGTTTTACCCGAATTACTGTAATATATTTGAAAGAAAGATGGATCTACACGATGAATCAATTCCATCATTAAAAGGAAGTAAAGTCTTCCGAAAAAGATACGCGCTTCTTGATTTAGGTCAAAAAGTTGTCGTCCAGACCAGTTGTAGTTTGACGAAAAATCTAGAAACGTCATCTCTAAAATCAGTAGGAAATCCATGGACCTCAGCATCAAACAGGGTCGCCATGTGGTCAGACTTATCCTAACCATGAGAGGATCTGTCTCGTAAGATGGGGAGGGCGCCGTGCAAATTAGCTTGATAAGACTAATGAATCAGACCCCCAGAAAGGATAATCTCCTTAAAGATCAAAAATCAACTTTTAAGACTGATATTACTCAATCCTTGAGATTGACCTTAAAGATTGAGAATTACAAACTCATGAAATTCGATGATATCTAAACTCGAGCTTGAACAAGAAAATATTTTGATCAAATTAAAATCGATTTGTTTTCTGAAAACCCATTTTCAATGCGTTCATTACCATTGAACGTAAAATCCTAGGAATTCACCTGGAATTCATTAGGTCACCTGAACCAAATCGGGTGTCAACCGTAAGAACGGTGGTTGCATAGCATGGTCGAAGACAGGACCTTGTGCCAGACCGAAAAGATATAGGGTGATCTTTACTATTTCTCCTACAAAGGATAGTAATTGCATCCGACACGTTTTTGACCATAATTATCTGCATGTCATTAGACATTGCCTTAACAGTTTCTTGTTCATCGCTTTCCTTTACAACCGGACGGTCGTTTACCGAAAGGTAATATAAGGGACAAGTAAACTGGACGTGTGCTTTCCTAATACAAGGTTAGCAAGTGGGTGACACAAAACCGCAAGTTATGAGCTAAAATTTTTAAATATGAAACCCACGCAACCCACAAAAATATTTTGTAAACACCGATGAAGGGTTATTCCGGAAAACTTACCTAGGGTAAAAGCTAGAATGAATTTTTAAAAGATCAAATGTTTTCATAAAGATCTAATTTTATTAAAGGATCTACATTTTCATAGTCATGTGGGACTGTAAACCACATCGTTACTATCATTGTTTATACCGCCGTATTAAAATCACTGATGTATAAAGTGTGAGAATAAAAAAAGTGATTCGAGTGAAGTGTGATTTAATTTCAAATTCTGTATTGCTTGAGGACAAGCAACGTTCAAGTGTGGGGATATTTGATAATGCTAAAAAAGAACATATATTTAGTATCAATATCCTTCCAATATGTAAAGCTTTTAGTTACTATTGTTCTATTTTTATGTAATAATCGTTTAAATAAATAAGTGCGAAGACAAAAGAAGAAAACGACGATTTGAAGACGCAAATGACCAAAAAGCTAAAAAGTACAAAGTACAATCCATGTGGTTCAAATTATTCATGAGAAACGTCTAGAAATTACAAGAGTACAAGCCGCAAAACATAAAGTACAAGATATTAAATTATACGAAAAGGCGTTCGAAAATCCGGAATCGAGACATGAACCAACTATCAACGTGTGACTCAACGGAGCTAAAATTACAAGTCAACTATGCACAAGAATATAATATTATATATAATTAATTATATATTATTTTAATCAAAGCAGCCCACGTTTAATTCATTTGGTGAGCTGGAATCCGAAGCTCTGCACTCGCGGAGCTGTGAAGCACAAAACCTCCGCACTCGCGGAGCTGTACAGTTCAAAGTGGGCCTATAAAAGGCCGCGTATTCTGATCGATTTCCTTACACCTTTTTCTTTCTTTTCTATATATATATATATATATATATATATATATATATATATATATATATATATATATATATATATATATATATATATATATATATATATATATAATTTTAATTTTAATTTAAGTTTAATAATAATAAGGTTATAGTGGCGAATGTTTTAAGTTTGTAAGTCGAATCTCTGTCTGTGTAACGCTACGCTATTAATACTCATTGTAAGTTATGTTCAACCTTTTTAAATTAATGTCTCGTAGCTAAGTTATTATTATGCTTATTTAAGCTGAAGTAATCGTGATGTTGGGCTAAATATTAAGATTGGGTAATTGGGCTTTGTACCATAATTGGGGTTTGGACAAAAGAACGACACTTGTGAAAATTAGACTATGGGCTATTAATGGGTTTTATATTAACTAAACGATACCTAGTTAATTTAATATTAAAGGTTACAATTCGACGTATCTATATATAACCACATACGCTTAATCGGGTACGGTGGGCGGGATATTTATAATTACGAATTATTGTTCATTTTACCGGACACGGGAATGGATTAATAGTTAATGGACTCGTTGAAACAGGGGTGGATTACATACAAGGGTAATTGGTGTAGTTGTTAACAAAGTATTAAAACCTTGGATTACACGCGGTCGATAACCTGGTGTATTCATTAAACAAAGTATTAAGACCTTGTTACAGTTCGAATCCCCAATTAGTTGGAATATTTGACTTCAGGTATAAGGATAATTTGACGAAGACTCTCGCACTTTATAATTATGACTGATGGACTATTATGGACAAAACCGTATGGACATATCGAATAATCCAGGACAAAGGACAATTAATCCATGGTAATAAATTAAAATCAACACGTCAAACATCATGATTACGGAAGTTTAAATAAGCATAATTCCTTTATTTTATATCTCATTGCACTTTTAATTATCGTACTTTTTAATTATCACAATTTTATTTATCATCATTTTATTTATCGCACTTTTAATTATCGCAATTTTATTATCGTCATTTACTTTACGCTTTAAATTATGTTATATTTATTTTTAATATTTTACATTAGGTTTTAATTGTGACTTAAGACATAAAATCGACAAACCGGTCATTAAACGGTAAAAACCCCCTTTTTATAATAATAATAATAATAATAATAATACTACTTATATATATATATATATATATATATATATATATATATATATATATATATATATATATATATATATATATATAGTTTTTAAAAAATATAGCGTTAAACTAGGCTAGCTCCCTGCGAAACGAACCGAACTTACTAAAAACTACACTACTGTACGATTAGGTACACTGCCTATAAGTGTTGTAGCAAGGTTTAGGTATATCCACTCTATAAATAAATAAATAACTTGTGTAAAATTGTATCGTATTTAATAGTATTTCACAATAAAAATATAACTATTTCGTATACTACCTCGCACACATCAATACTTTAAAGAAATAAATATATTAATATAATTTTGTTAAGTATATTTCTATATGACTAATTTTTATAGTCATATTTGATAATAATATTAATAGTAGTATTGATAATAGTAATATAGTTATAATGGTAATAATAATAATACTAGTAGTAAAAATAATAATAATGATAATAATAATAATAAAATGTAAATTTTAATAAGGATATAGATAATTACTTTACTAATAATGTTACATTTTGATAAAAATGATAGGTTTAATAAAATGATAACTTTGATAATTTTAGTTATAATGATAATTTTAATAGGGATGATAATAATAATAATAATTTTAATAATAACAAAAATGATTATTTTTGTAAAAATGATAATAAAGATAATAGTTTTTAATAACACTCATAATGCTGAATTAATAATAATAATAACATTCATATTTAATAATAATAATAATAATAATAATAAGAAGAAGAAGAAGAAGAAGAATAATAATAATAATAATAATAATAATAATAATAATAATAATAATAATAATAATAATAATAATAATAATAAAAATAATAATAATAATAATAATAACAACATTTATAATACTTGTAATAATAATTGTAATACTAGTTATATTTAATACTAGTAATATTACTAACAATAATAATAATGACAATAATAATAGTAATGATAATTATAAAAATAAGGATAAGAAGTATACCCTCTTATAAAGCTTTTTATAAAAAGAATGCCCCAAACGAGACTCGAACTCGTGACCTCTCACTCACCCATAACACCATCAAACCATCCAGCTATTACTATTTTTCTGATTTAAACCCAACAAGAATAATTATAACTCGTATGTGGCTAACTTCAATTTGTCACCACTTCTCCTCATCGATCATCACGGCCCAAGTGAGAACATCGGCCCAACATTAATTAATCGGCCCAACAGACAATATAAGTTGACTCACGACCTAACAGCAAAACCGAAGCCCAACATTTAAATTACATAGCCCAAATTCACAGCACCTTATTTAAAAAAAAATTGCTTTAGCCTAAATTCGAACCCATGACCTCTCGGCAAACTACAAGCACTCCTTACCACCCAGCCATCCTTGTTTTTCTGATTTAATTCTTAAACGAAACCTATATAACCCATCGTTTCGGTTTAAAGTGAAAAGTAGCAACAAGAACAAATAGTATCATCATACAATTATGATTCTAACCGTAAATATCATCATTCATCGTCAATCCATCCTAAACATAATTGTATTCTCTTCAATGAGTATCAAGTGGGTTCTTGCTATGGCCCAAGAAAGAAAAAAAAATAGTCCAACAAAAACTTGAAATGGGTCTCGGCCCATCACCATTAATTGGCCCAAGTTAATTAAGGATAGGAGTTGTACTGTAAGTGGTTTTGCAAGTTGAGGAATTAAGTAATTGTGTTTGGCCTGGAACAATTCGAATGACAGTAAGAAATAAAAAAAAACGCATCCCTTTAATAATCAAATTAGGTGGCCATCATTTTCTTTAACGTCAATATCATTATCACTTTGCCCACCTTTCCTCATCATGGTTATCATATTCATCATCATTAATCGTTATCTTCTTCATGTATTTGACACCGTAACAATAATAGAATAGGAGATAACAGCAGCAATGTAAACATTTGATGTTAATGGTGGCGATCATTAAGTCTCGGGCAGAAGTATACATGAACCCACTTTATGGTGGATGGTGATTGTGGAAATATAAGGAAAAGAAGCGGTGTTGTTGGCGATATTTGTCTTCGATTTAAAACGGAAACTTGTAGCAATCATGTTGATTGTAGAGCGGTTTTTAAGAAGAAAATGGTGGTTTCAACAAGACATTATCTAGGAGAGAGAGGAAGAGAGAGAGAGAGAGATAGATAGGTGGTGGTATCAT
Source organism: Rutidosis leptorrhynchoides (assembly GCF_046630445.1). Lineage (NCBI taxonomy): Eukaryota > Viridiplantae > Streptophyta > Magnoliopsida > Asterales > Asteraceae > Rutidosis > Rutidosis leptorrhynchoides. The sequence goes on along the minus strand of NC_092341.1, from coordinate 40,591,394 downwards.
GATCATGGTGGTGATTGTATTGAGATCGTGGGTTGATGGTGAATCAAAAGTGGTGTAATATAGGTGTCAATGGATCAAGGTGGTTTGATAGAAGAGTAAAGAGAGGTGATGGTTGATTGGGTTCTAGCAAGAAACAGAAGAAAAATTACGCAGGTGGTGACTAGGGTGTGTTTACAATGGTGTTTGACGATCGATGGTGTGTGATAAGGTGGTCGATGGTTTATGGTTGTTTACGGTGATTGTGGTGGTTATGAAGAAGAAATAATAAGAAGTAAGTGGTGGAGGCTAGCGAACAAAACAGCAATTAGAAGCAGTAGTGGGTGTCTCGATTGAGTGGGGTTGGTGTTCAAGGAAAGCAAAATGATATCAGTTGTATGGTGATGATGAACATTAAGCATAAAGGAGTTTGGGTTTTACCTGTATGTATCTATCGATGTATATATATAGAAAAAGAGTTTCATAAAAAAAATATATATTTATAAATATATATATTTAATATAATACTCTAACAACTTGGAATCCAATAAAAACAGTATAGCCGCCCACAGTGTTTATTTCTACGGGCATAGTTGCGTGCAAAATCCGTGACGGATAAAAGTGTTCAGACAATTCCCATGTTTTTAAATTAACTATATTTATTTATTTTGGTCATTATGTATAAAATTCGATCATTAACTATTAAATAAAAATTACATTAATTAATCACTCCCAATCCCAAGTAAAATATAAAAAATTCTAAAATTCAATAAATAGCTCCTAAATACATTTTTACTAAGCCTATAATTTTGTAAAACTCATTTTCGAATCACAGTTTATTTTAAAATCACATAAGTTCCTTTTTAACTTGTTTGCTATCTATCGAATGACAATTGAGCATTACCGTCATTTATTAAATAACTTCGAAATCACAAAATATATATTCTATATAATTTATATATATATATATATATATATATATATATATATATATATATATATTCTTTAAATAATAATTATTATATATTATTGCTATTTTTCAACATTGATTATAACAGTTACAATATATAATATTTCTTTTTATAATATATATATATATATATATATATATATATATATATATATATATATTTATATATATTTATATATATTTAATTATATGTATATCTATATATTGTATATTAAATTAATAATATTAAATATACTGGTATTATTTTATGTATTTATTTCCAATAATTAAATCATATATTATTTCAAATAATATTTCAAATAAAATTATATATATCTATTTACAAATTAGTTTGTTCGTGAATCGTTTGGGAGTAGTCATAGGTCAAATGATATATACGAACATCGTTCCAAAATTTTCTAGACTCAACATTACATACTTTGTTTATCGTATCGAAATCATATAAAGATTAAGCTTAAATTTGGTAGGAAATTCCCGGGTCGTCACATGGACGAATATATTACATTAACAAGATGCATATAAGAATATCCCCTATTATTCCGGGACATCCATTGGACATGATAAAACAACATCGAAGTACTAAAGCATCCGCTACAACGGATGGGGTCTGTTAGGCCCAATAGATCTATCTTTAGGATTCACGTCAATTAGTAGATCGGTTTACTAATTCTTAGGCTACCAAGCAAAAGGGGCATATTCGGCTTCGATCATTCAACCATATAATGTAGTTTCGATTACTTGTGTCTATTTAGTAAAATAGTTATAAAAATAGCGCATGTATTCTCAGTTTCAAAAATATATATTGCAAAAGCATTTAAAAAAGTAGCAAATGAAAGTCACTATACGATATTTTGTAGTAAAAATATGCATACGACGGAACTGAACAATGCAGGGTTGACCTCAGATTCACGAACCTATATCATGTATATATATATTAACACATTGTAATATTAACCAACTAAGTTTATATATTTTATAATATATATAGATTAATATCCTTATTTATAGTATAATTAATCCTTATAATTTGTTAAAATACTTATATGATATATATTCTTTAATAAATATTATATTAATATAAATTATATTAGTTAATATATTATAAATCTAATATTAGTATACTTATGATATGTATAATAAATATATATTTTTATATAAATATTGTAAAAATAATAATCATAATAATAATAAAATAATGATAATAATAATAATAATAATAATAATAATAATAATAATAATAATAATTAGATTTGAAAATAATAATAATAATAATAATAATAATAATAATAATAATAATAATAATAATAATAATAATAATAATAATAATACTTTTAATGATAATAATAATAATAATAATAATAATAATAATAATAATAATAATAATAATAATAATAATAATACTTTTAATGATAATTCTACTAATGAAAATGATAATTTTAATAAGAATGAATAAATAATAATGATAATATTAATAATAATAATAATAGTAGTTTTTAATAATAATAATGAAAATGATAATTTTAATAATACTAATAATAATAATAATAATAAAATGATATTTTTAATAAAAATGATAGTTTATTAAAAATGATAATCTTAAAAATAATTATATTTTTAATAATAATGATAATACTAATAATAATATTAGTAGTCATAATAATCCTTCATGTTTAATTTCCTAACTTATAATTATAAACTCTACAGTTCTAATTCATAATCATAATCTTTATCGTACATGTGTTAATGTAATTATAATCTTTTTCCATAATACTAACCATATCATCTTTTAATAACTTCGTAAAATAATTATGTTATATTATTAACATGTTCATAATCATAATAATCTTGACAATAATAATAATAATAATAATAATAATAATAATAATAATAATAATAATAATAATAATAATAATAAATTTAGAATACAACCTTTGAAGAAAACAAGTTCCTAAAAAAATATGCCACTGCCCGGACTCGAACCCGCGACCTCCCGCTTGATCTAAACATTCCAAACCACTCTTCTGGTCATGCTTTTCTAGATTTAATTCTCAACTTAAATTTTATATAACTAATATTTTTGTTTCCATCTTTTTTGTGATCATACTCATCGAATCAACATTATTTTCAGCCCATGCTTAATTCGGCCCACAGGAATTTCGTAACTCAATTTACATAAGCCTACTTAGATAATTAATTGGCCCAAGATTTAGAACTTGTCTTGGTGTCCTGGTAATCACGAAGCAAATCGACAAACCCTAAAAGGGTTTCGGTATTTGATTTTTTTTATATATAACTGAACTTTACACATAGATAATTCACTAAAGGCACTCACATCTTCATCATTATGTTTATATATCATTATCATAATAATTCTTGTCTTTATAATTGCAAACAGAAACATATAGGAATATTAATTCACGATGTAATAGTTGGCATTTTTTTTCTTCTTCTTTTTGTTGATCAAACGAAACAAAAAGCAGGAGCAGTTTGTAGATGGTGGTGCGTGTGATTACAGCTACAAACACAGGAAGAAGAATAAGAAAACACAACAGCCCTCCTGGTGGTCTTGTTCGACAGAAATATAAACGTAGAAGTAGACCTTGTAGTATAGCAGTTTGGTGTTGTGGGTGATAGATGGATGTGTGAAACTTTGGTGATAATCGAACCATACCAGGTACAAAATTTGAAACGACCCTCCAACAGATACAAATGGGTTTAAATGATTTGTGGTGTTTGATTTGTTTTTCTCGAATATAAAACAGGAAACAAAAAAATAGTGGGTTGATGAATATGTGTGCGCTGGTGATTGAATTCGATGGTGTTTAAAGAAAATGGTGACGAAGATGGTGTCTGTTGGGTTGTACATGGTGATTGCAAAGTGGTGAAGGGTTTGCAAGTGATGATGGTGGTTGTATCCGGGTGTGACCTTGGTGTTCATGCATAGTGATCGTGATAACATATAAATGGTGTTGAGTTATCGATGGGTTCATGAGGTTCATGAGAGTGGTACAGTGGTGATAGTTGGAGGTTATCTCGGTGCTGGAGTGGTGGTTTGAATGATGAAGAAGAAGAGTTGCGGATGAAGAAGGTGGTAACATGGGTGGCCGGATGGTATTTAAAAGGGTGGTAGTTGTCGATTAATTGCAGTAAAAAATCAAGGGGTGTTTGGGTTGTGTTGGTGATCGAACTCTATATCCATAGTAATGAATAGCAAATAATGGTTTGTAGGGTGGTGTTCGTTGTCTAGTAGTAATGGTAATGAAAATGGTTGATGACAAAGGTAATGATAATTGAGTGATTTGTGTCGAGAGATATAGAAAAAGTGAAGGTAGTGGTGGGTTGATTTTTTCCTTTCAATATAACACACACAATATGTATATAGTATCAACTTGATGAATTATTATAAAGTAAACAAATAAGAAACGGGTGAATTGAAAAGAATAGAGTAAGTGGTGACAAACTTAGAGACACAAATCAATCAATGATATGTAATATAGATTGAATTGAAAGAAAACATAAATCGAATAAAAATAATAATATAATAATAATTATAATATAAAAAATTAAAACGTGTGATTAAGTTAGCCGTCGTCTACTATTTCATTCACGGACTGAAATTCGTGCTCCGTTGATCATCAATGGCAAATAAAAAGTTTTCAGAAAAATCCCATATTTTTACATTAATTATATTTATTTATTTTAGTCATTATGGTATAAAATTCGATCATCAATTATTAAATAAAAAATTACATTAATTATTCACTCCCAACCCCAAGTAAAATATAAAAAGTTTTAAAATTTAATAAGTAGCTCCTAAATTCATTTTTTTACTAAGCCTATATTTTATAGAACCCATTTTCGGATCACCGTTTATTTTAAAATAACATAAGTTCCTTTTTAACTCGTTTACTATCTATCGAATGACAATTGAGCATTACCGTCGTTTATTAAATAACTTCGAAATCACAAAATATATATTCTATATACTTTATTTATATATATATACTCTTTAAATAATAATTGTTATATATTATTATTATTTTTCAACATTGATTATAACAATTACAATATATAATATTTCATTTTATAATATACATATATATATATATATTTAATTATATGCATATCTATATATTATATATTAAATTAATAATATTAAATATACTGATATTATTTAATATATGTATTTGCAACAATTAAATCATATATTATTTCAAATAATATTTCAAATAAAATTATATATATCTATTTACAAATTAGTTGTTCGTGAATCGTCGGGAATGGTCAAGGTTAATTGAATTTATGAAATAGTTCAAAATTTTTGAGACTCAACCTATCAGACTTTACTTATCGTGTCGAAACTATATAAAGATTAAGTTTAAATTTGGTCAGAAATTTCCGGGTCGTCACAATTAACCCATGGTAATAAATTAAAATCAACACGTCGAACATCATGATTACGGAAGTTTAAATAAGCATAATTCCTTTATTTTATATCTCATCTCACTTTTATTTACTGTCATTTTAATTATCGCACTTTAAATTATCGTACTTTTATTTATCGTCATTTACTTTACGCTTTAAATTAAGTTCTATTTATATTTTAATATTTTGCATTAGGTTTTGACTGTGATATAAGACTTAAAATCGACAAACAGGTCATTAAACGGTAAAACCCCCTTTTTATAATAATAATAATAATACTTATATATATATATATATATATATATATATATATTTATATATATATATATATATATATATATATATATATTCATACAAATATAGTTTTTAAAATTATAGCGTTAAACTTTGTTGTATCCCTGTGGAACGAAACGAACTTACTAAAAACTAAACTACTTTACGATTAGGTACACTGCCTATAAGTGTTGTAGCAAGGTTTAGGTATATCCATTTAATAAATAAATAATTAACTTGTGTAAAATTGTATCATATTTAATATAATTTCGTAATAAAATTAATAGTATTTCGTACTACACCTCGCACACATCAAGTATTTTTGGCGCCGCTGCCGGAGAACATCGCGCAGAAAGCGAAACGCTATAAAATTTTTTTGTTTTTAAGGTATTTTTGTAAAAATATAATTTTATATAAGTTTTAAAATTCAAAAATATGAAAACATAAAAAAAAAATTCTATATTTTTAAGTGTTTAAGTAAAAAAGAAAATATATTTTATAATTTATATAAAGGTATAAAAGTATTATTTTTAGTTCTTAAAAATATAAATTTATTTATAATAAATATTACTTATATTTTATTTTTATAAATTAAATTCAGAAAAAAATTAAAAGTATTCGGGCCGAAACTGTAGCAGCCCAAACAATCTGGCCTGGTATCCTAACCCATGCGACTGCATGGAAATTTAACCTTCAACTCATGCGATCGCATGAGCTGATGGGACAGCTCTGATCATCAACAGACTCGAATTAGGGTTCGGTTTATTTAATAATTATAATTATTAATTAAGATTAGGGTTTAATTAATTTATTATTTAGGGTTTTAATTAAATAATATTTAGTTTTAGTTTATTTAAATTAGTTTTAATTAAGTATTTATAATTATAATTAATACTTTTATAAAAGAATAATATAAAAATAATATTTTTGTAAAATTGTATTTTTATCAACTTAGTTTATTTTTGTATTTTATATTTTTCTTTATTATCGTTTAATTCGTAACTTTTATAATTTATTGTTCGTAATTAGTTTTAAACTTAGTTTTTGCCATAGTTATTTTATATTTCTAGATTTGTAGGCTTTGCCGTAAAATCCCTCAAGTGCTTTTTCTTTAGATTAAGATTTAGACGCTTTAGAATTTTTACGACGTCGCTTATCGCTTTAATATTTAATAGATTTTAGTGCCTATTTAAGTAATTGCCGTTTTCTGTTTAGAATTCCTTTTAAGCTTTAATACCTTTAGACGCAAGTTTTAATATTTAGTTTTTAGACTTTTAAGTTTCGATGCTTTCCTTTCAACGTTTATTATTTTTCGACCTTTTATTTTTTGACGTTTTTCGACGCGTTTTTTTTTCTTTCTCATTTCTACGCTCTAGTTTTTAGGACATAGAATTTTCTATATTTTCCTTAAATTTCGACGAAAAATTATTTTAAGCGGTTAAATTGATAGACATCCAAAATTTTCTGGTTCGTAGTAATAGTTGGATTTGTTAGTGGCGATTTGTGGGCTTCCGATTTAAGGGTCCTGGCTACCTGCTGCATCTATTGGCTATTCGAAACGTGGGAAAAATCAGAAAATTCTATTAATTTGATAACTTATATAATTTTTATCTTTATAACCAATAGGATATTCAGTGAATGCACCGAGCAAAACGTTCACCACCTTTCATACGTTCACCACCTGTAACTCGATCAAGACATCTAGCCAATATTGTCGCCGTTGATTTTTCTTTAGAATCATCATCTAGTCGACCGAGTACTCCAATTCAAATTTCCGATAATCCATTTTTTGAACCCGACCTCACAATTGAGAACTTGGGGGATATTCAAGGACAATTCAGAGATCCTGAACCACTAATCATTCCTCCTGAACCACAAATCATACAACCAGAGATTGTCGAGGAAGAAACCATTAAATCAGAATCCTCTAGTGATTCAGATTCAACAAATTTAATAATGGAAAATCAGGAACCTCTAAGTATGGAAGATCGAATGAGAGCTACAAGCACTGGCCAAGGTCATGTCATTACTCAACCAGACATTAATGCACCAGATTACGAAATCAAAGGACAAATCCTACACATGGTAACTAATCAATGCCAATTTAGCGGTACACCAAAAGAAGATCCAAACGAACATCTTCGAACATTTAATAGGATCTGTACTCTATTTAAAATTAGAGAAGTTGAGGATGAACAGATCTATCTCATGTTGTTTCCCTGGACTTTAAAGGGAGAAGCCAAAGATTGGTTAGAATCATTACCTGAAGGAGCGATTGATACATGGGATGTTTTAGTTGAAAAATTTCTTAAAAGATTCTTTCCGGCATCTAAAGCTGTGAGACTTCAAGGAGAAATTGTTACGTTCATGCAAAAGCCAAATGAAACTCTATATGAGGCGTGGACAAGATTCGAAAAATTGTTGAGAGGATGTCCTCAACAAGGTTTAGATACTTATCAAATAGTACAAATATTCTACCAAGGATGCGATGTTGCTACAAGAAAAGACATCGAAACAGCAGCTGGTGGTTCCATTATGAAGAAAACCACAACTGAAGCTCACAAAATTATTGATAACACATCATCCCACTCACATGAGTGGCACTAAGAAAAAGATATTTTTCGTTCATCTAAAGTGGCTAGAGCCGATTCTAGCCATGACTTTGATTCCATTTCTGCAAAGTTAGATGCTTTCGAGAGACGAATGGATAAGATGACTAAAGATATTCACGCAATACGAATTAGTTGTGAGCAGTGTGGAGGACCACATTTGACAAAAGATTGTCTCAGTATTGAACAAACAATGGAACAAAGAGAGAATGTTTCATACATGAACCAAAGGCCTGGAAATAATTATCAAAATAATTATCAACCGCCAAGACCAAACTACAATCAAAATCAAAATTATAACCGAAATGTTCCATACAACAACTAACAAGGTCCTAGCAATCAACAAGTATCTAATAATACTTACAACGAGAAAAGATCTATTTTTCCAAATAAACCACCACAAATCGATGATAAAAAGCCAAATTTAGAAGATATGATGTCAAAGCTAGTTGAATCTCAAACGCAGTTTTTCACATCTCAGAAACAAACCAATGAACAAAATGCTCAAGCATTTAGAAATCAACAAGCTTCAATCCAAAATTTGGAACAAGAAGTAAGTAACCTAGCCAGGTTAATTGAAGAAAGAAAGCCGGGGAGTCTACCTAGCGATACAAATGCTAACCCCTGAAATGAAACAGCTAAAGCCATTACCACAAGAAGTGGTATTACACTTAAACCACCTGAAATACCTGTAATTTCTGATGACGCTATTCCTACTCCACAAGAACCACAATTTGAGCAAGATAAGGAATCAGAACCGGTAGTTGAAAAGGTTAATAAAGATAACACAGTTAAGGCAAAGCCTTATGTTAAACCATACCAACCACCGCTTCCTTACCCGAGTAAAATGAGAAAAGAAAGACTTGAAACTGAGCAATCCAAATTCTTGGATATGTTTAAACAAATAAATGTCAATCTTTCTTTCATTGATATGATTTCAGGAATGCCAAGATATGCTAAATTCCTGAAAGATCTAATCACAAATAGAAAGAAAATGGAAGAACTCTCGGCTGTTACAATGAATGCTAATTGTTCTGCAGTGCTGTTGAATAAACTACCAGAAAAATTATAAGATCCAGGAAGTTTCACAATTCCATATTTTCTGGGTAGTCTTAGTTCAATTGAAGCATTGGCAGACTTATGTGCTAGTATAAATTTAATGACGTATTCATTATACGCTAAATAAGACCTTGGAGAATTGAAACCAACAAGAATAAGCATACAACTAGCCGATCGATCAGTAAAATATCCTAGAGGGATAATGGAGAACATGCTAGTTCAAGTTGGTACTTTAGTATTTCCAGTAGACTTTGTTATTCTGGACATGGAAGAAGATTCTCGAGTTCCTCTTATATTAGGAAGACCATTCTTAAACACGGGCTAAAGCAATAATAGACGTGTTTGGTAAGAAACTGACCCTAAGTATAGATGAACGAAAGATATCTTTTTCCTGGTGCCACTCATGCGAGTGGGAGGATGTGTTATCATTGATTTTGTAAGCTTCAGTTGTGGTTTTCTTCATAATGGAACCACCAGCTGCTATGTCGATGTCTTTTCGTGTAGCAACGTCGATACCTTGGTAGAATATTTGTACTATTTGATAAGTATCTAAACCATGTTGAGGACATCCTCTCAACAACTTTCCAAATCTTGTCCATGCCTCATATAGAGTTTCATTTGGCTTTTGCGTGAACGTAACTATTTCTCCTTGAGGTCTCATGGCTTTAGATGCCGGAAAGAATTGTTTAAGAAAATTTTCAACTAAAACATCCCATGTATCAATCGCCCCATCAGGTAACGATTCTAACCAATCTTTGGCTTCTCCCTTTAAAGTCCAGGGAAACAACATGAGATAGATCTGTTCATCCTCAACTTCTCTGATCTTGAATAGAGTACAAATCCTATTAAAGGTTCGAAGATGTTCGTTTGGATCTTCTTTTGGCGTACCACTATATTGGCATTGATTAGTTACCATGTGTCGGATTTGTCCTTTGATTTCATAATCTGGCGCATTAATGTCTGGCTTAATAATGGTGTGACCTTGGCCCGTGCGTGTGGCTCTCATTCGGTCTTCTATACTTAGAGGTTCAGTTACTTCCATAATTGAATTTGTTGAATACGAATCACTGGAGGATTCTGATTTAACGGTTTGTGGTTCAGGAGGAATGGAGGAATGATTAGTGGTTCAGGATCTTGGAATTGTCCTTGAATATCCTCCGGGTTTTCAATTTTGAAGTCGGGTTCAAAAAATGGATTATCGGAAATTTGAATTGGAGTATTTGGTCGACTAGATGACGTTTCTAAAGAAAAATCAACGGCGACAATGTTGGCTAGATGTCTTGATCGAGTTACAGGTGGTGAACGTATGAAAGATGGTGAACGTTTTGCATTCACAGAATATCCTATTAGTTATAAAAGCTAAAAATTATATAAGTTATCAAATTAATAGACTTTTCTGATTTTGCCCACGTTTCGAATAGCCAATAGATGCAGCAGGTAGCCAGGACCCTTTAAATCGGAAGCCCACAACTCGCCACTAACAAATCCAACTATTACTACGAACCAGAAAATTTTGGATGTCTATCAATTTAACCACTTAAAATAATTTTTCGTCGAAATTTTGAAATAAAAATCTATGTCCTAAAAACTAGAGCGTCGAGAAATAAGAAAGAAAAAGAGCGCGTCGAAAAATGTCGAAAAATAAAAGGTCGAAAAATAAGAAAATTGTAGCGCGTCGAAAATTAAAAAGGGATTCTAAACGAAAAACGGGAATTACTTAAAAGGATACTAAAATTTTAACACGGCGTCGTAAAATTTTAAGACACCTAAATCTTAGTCTAAGAAAAAAACACTCAAGGGATTTTACGGCAAAGCCTAAAAATCTAAAAGTATAAAAATAACTATGGCAAAACTAAACTTAATACTAAAAGTTGTGACTAGAGTCTAAAAATCTGAAGGTAATAAAACTTAAATTTTTTTTTAATTTTATAGACAAAACCTTAAAAATATATTTTTTTAAGTATTTTTTTAAATTTTTTTATCAAATTAATAATTTTTTTTAAATTATTTTTTTTATTTTTTTTATGTTTTAATTTTTTTTAAATATTTTTTTAAATATTTTTTTTATTTTATTTTTATTATTAAAAAAATGTGGTTTTTTTATTATTATTTTTTAAAATTTTATTATTATTTTTTTAAATTTTATTTTATTTTTTTAAATTTTTTTTAACTTAAAAAAAAGTTGAAAAGCAAAAACTATTTAATTATTTTTTTAATTCATTTACTATTTATTGAATAGTAGATGAAATGAAATTAGTTAATTTACTATTCACATGAAAACGACATGATAGAAATTATTAATTATAAGTTACATAATATACCCCTGAAGTATTTAATAAATACGACTTTTTAAAACTTTACGATTCAATTCAAAATTATTATTATATTATTATATTTTATTTCAATATTATTATATTATTATATTTATTAAATTATTATATTTAAATTAATATATCTTTAATCAGTCAAAAACTAAAAAAAAAAAACTTAAATACCCCGTGAAGACACAAAAAGTGTCCCCGACAGCGGCGCCAAAAACTTGATGTGTTCTAGAGGGTGTGTATGAAACGGCTATCAGTTTTATATTTATTTACTACAGGAAATCACCTAAATTAAATTAAAACACAAAAGGCAAGTATACCTATCGTGTAATAATATAGCTAAGGTAAAGTCTGGAAGGTCGATCCGTGGACACTATTATTGGGTGTCTTACTAGGTCAAATTAGTTAATTATGTAGTTAAACTAGATTTAGTAATATATAGTAATTATAGGTAACATTGGGGGGATTTACCGTTTAATGACCGGTTTGTCGATTTTGAGACTTATATCACAGTTAAAACCTAATGCAAAATATTAAATATAAATATAACTTATTTTAAAGAGTAAAGTAAATGACAACAAATAAAAGTGCAATAATTAAAAATATAAATAAAGCGTAAAAATAAAAGTGCGATAATTTAAAGTACGATAAATAAAATGACGATAAATGAAAGTACGATGAGATATAAAATAAAGGAATTATGCTTATTTAAATTTCCGTAATCATGATGTTTGACGTTTTGATTTTAATTTATTACTCTGAGTTAATTGTCCTTTGTCCTGGTTTATTTGATACGTCTATCTGGTTTTTGTCCATAATAGTCCATCGGTCATAAATATAAAGTGCGAGTGTCCTCGTCAAATTACCCTTATACCCGAAGTCAAATATTCCAACTGATTAAGGATTTAAGTGACGCTGTTATCAATTCTGTCAACAATTACACCAGTTATCATTGTATGTAATCCACCCCTGTTTTAATTAGTTTATGAATATTAATTCATCCACTTGATCAGAATGAATAATCAATTACCCAACTCAATTGATTAATTAAATGATTATAACAGATTCCATATGAATGTCACTAAATAGGACAACCATAATCATTATTAATTATTAGGTTAATTAATTTGAAGATAGGTTCGACAGACTCCAATGAGTTGTCACTTAATTAGACAATACCCCCCATCTATTAATAGTCAATAGTCCAATTTCCACAAGTGTCGGTCTTTTGTCCAAACCCCAATTATGGTACAAAATCCAATAACCCCATCTTAATATTTAGTCCAACATCATGATTACTTCGGCTCAAATAAGCATAATAATAACTTAGTTACGAGACATTAATTTAAAAAGGAAGAACATAACTTACAATGATTATTTATAGCGTAGCGTTACACGGACAGAGTTTCGATTTAAAACCCGTAAAACATTCTTACAATAACCCAATTATTATTAAACTTAAATTAAAATTATAATTATAAAATATAACTATATATATATATATATATATATATCGTATATGATATGAGAAAGGAAAAGAAAAAAGGTGTAGTTTCTTCATTACTCTGTGCCTCGCTTTTATAGGCAAATGATTGATACTGTTGTAGGTGGAATGTTAGCTGGCTACCATTCAAAGTTGAATCAATAATATCTCGTTGCGAATTATTGATTTGAAATTTTCACTTATGACCCTTTAACTATGCTCAATTAACAACTTTTTATTATTTATTATTATTCTTATTATGAATTATTTAAATATTATATTATATTCTTGTGCATAGTTGACTTGTACTTTCAGCTCCGTTGCGTTGAGCGTTGAAAGTTAGTTCATGTCTCGGTTTCGGATTTTCGAACGCCTTTTCGTATAATTTAATATCTTGTACTTTGGGTTTTGCGGCTTGTACTTTTGTAATTTTGAGACGTTTCTCATCAATAAATTGAACCACTTGAATTGTACTTTGTACTTTTTAGCTTTTTGGTCATTTGCGTCTTTAAATCGTCGAATCTGTCTTTTGTCTTCACCTTTTATTATTTAAACGATAATTACTTGAAATTAGAACAATTGCAACTAAAAGCTTGTCTTTCTTGAAGGATAATGCTATGAAATATATGTTCATTTTTAGCATTATCAAAGAACCACCGATATTAGAATTAAAGCCACTTCTAACCCACTTGGAATACGCTTATTTACATGGTGAATCTGAATTACCTGTAATAATATCGTCTTCCCTTACGAAAAATGAAAAATCTCAACTCATTTCTATGCTAAAAGATCATAAACCAGCTATTGCATGGAAGATTCATGACATTAAAGGCATAAGTCCTTCGTATTGCACACATAAAATCCTTATGGAAGAAGGTCATAAAACATATGTGCAACGCCAACGAAGACTAAATCCAAATATGCAAGATGTTGTTAAGAAAGAAATTATTAAACTGCTAGATGCAGGTTTAATTTATCCAATCTCTGATAGTCCATGGGTAAGCCCAGTTTAATGTGTACCTAAGAAGGGTGGCATGACTTGTAGTGACCCGAACTTTTCCATGATTATATATTAAATGAAAACTATATTTGCATGATTAAATATTTCCAACATGTTAAGCAATCAAACTTGTTAAGACTTGATTAATTGAAATGAGTTTCATGTAGACAATTGACCACCCAAGTTGACCGGCGATTCACGAACATTAAAAACTTGTAAAAACTGTATGATTATATATATATATATATATATATATATATATATATATATATATATATATATATATATATATATATATATATATATATATATATATATATATATATATATATATATATATAGTTAACATGAGATTATGATAAGTAAGTATCTCACAAAGTATATTAACAAAGAGTGATACACATAAAAATGAGATTATTGAATTAAGAAACTCGAAACGATATATATAACGATTATCGTTATAACAACGTCTTACTAAATACATATGAATCATATTAAGATATAGATACACTATGTTTAACATGATAAAATGATAATTAAGTATATTATTAAGTGTGTTAACAATGAACTACATATGTAAAAACAAGACTACTAACTTAAGGATTTCGAAACGAGACATATATGTAACGATTATCGTTGTAACGACATTTTAATGTATATATATCATATTAAGATATATTCATACACAGTGGCGGAACTTGAAAATTATTTTTAGGAGGGCAAAAGTTAAAACATAACAAAAACAAACAAATATCAACATAGTTATATTATATACGAAATTATAAGTCGGTTCGTAAACCTTCACCTCCTTTTCACAGTTGCTTCCAAACCTATCTTGTTTTTTTTTTTGAAAAATATCGCCATCATCCTAAGAGAATTAACCACCTTCATGTTCATTTGTCACACACGCGTTAGAGGAAAACCACATTGAGAAAACCCCCTAGAGAATTGAACTAGCGATTTGGGCATTGCCAGTGATTGAACTAGTGACCTATTAGAGTCCATACCTATCTTGTTACGAACTGAAACCATTAGAAAATTGCATAAATTTAAAAAATATAAAATATTCTACTACAACAAATATAAAACAAAGTCTATTTATGAAAAGTACTTCGGGACTAAGGAAAAAATGACAGAAAAATGAAAAAAGTGGACAAAGATATAAATTTATAACAAACTATATATATAAACTTAATTGCTAAAAAATCAAACAAACAGATTATACGAACATACATACAATACTAGAACGAACAAATTGGGTATTATTAAGGTATCTATGAATTTGATATACTAGTAACACCAAATAAAAATAAAATAATACTACAAATAAGTATGCGGGAAAACGCGTGATTTGCCCGTATCAAAGTGATTTGATTTTGAAAATTATTGAATACACCAGAAAGAAGTACAGAACTACAAATTTTACAATTTTTAGGAGGGCAAAAACTATATAAAACTAATATATACCCTCAAATACTATAGAAAATTACACATGCAACCCCAACTTTTGGGGAGGCAAGTGCCCTCCCTTATCTCTTAAGAGCTCCGCCCATGTTCATACATCATAATATCATTATAATGTAATAATTTAATATCTCATTAGATATAATAAACAATGGGTTAACAACATTAAATGAGATCGTTAACTTAAAGGTTTCAAAACAACACTTACATGTAACGACTAACGATGACTTAAGGACGCAGTTAAAATGTATATACATGTAGTGTATTAAGATGTATTTGTACACTTTTGAAAGACTTCAAGAAACATATCAAAGTACTTCTACTTAACAAAAATGCTTACAATTACATCCTCATTCATTTTCATCAACAATTCTACTCGTATGCACCCGTATTCGTACTCGTACAATACACAGCTTCTAGATGTATATACGATTGGTATATACACTTCAATGATCAGCTCCTTAGCAGCCCATGTGAGTTATTAAACATGTGGGAACCATCATTTGGTTACTAGCATGAAATATCTCAAAAATTACAAAAGTATTATAAATCATTCATGAATTATTTACATGAAAACAAACTTACACATCCTTTATATCTAATCCATATACCAACGACCAAAAACACCTACAAATACTTTCATTCTTCAATTTTCTTCATCTAATTGATCTCTCTTAAGTTCTATCTTCAAGCTCTAAGTGTTCTTCATAAATTCTATAAGTTCTAGTTTCATAAAATCAAGAATACTCTCAAGTTTACAAGTCTACTTTCAAGCTTTCTAATCCATTTCAAGTGATCATCCAATCTCAAGAAATCTTTCTTATTTACAGTAAGATATCTTTCTAATTCAAGGTAATACTCATATTCAAACTTTGGTTCAATTTCTATAACTATAACAATCTTATTTCGAGTGATAATCTTACTTGAACTTGTTTTCGTGACATGATTCTACTTCAAGAACTTTCAAGCCATCCAAGAATCCTTTGAAGCTAGATCACTTTTTGTCACTTCCAGTAGGTTTACCTACTAAACTTGAGGTAGTAATGATGTTCATAACATCATTCGATTTTTATATATAAAACTATCTTATTCGAAGATTTGAACATGTAATCACTAGAACATAGTTTAGTTAATTCTAAACTTGTTCGCAAATAAAGTTAATCCTACTAACTTGACTTTTAAAATTAAATAAACACAAGTTCTATATCTATATGATATGCTAACTTAATGATTTAAAACATGGAAACACCAAAAACACCGTAAAACCGGACATACGCCGTTGTAGTAACATCGCGGGCTGTTTTGGGTTTGATAATTAAAGACTATGATAAACTTTGATTTAAAATTTGTTCTTCTGGGAAAATTATTTTTCTTATGAACATAAAACTATATCCAAAAATCATGGTTAAACTCAAAGTGGAAGTATGTTTTTCAAAATGGTCATCAAGATGTCGTTCTTTCGATGGAAATGACCACCTCTTTAAAAAATGACTTGTAACCTGTATTTCTGACTATAAACTTATAATTTTTCTGTTTAGCTTCATAAATTTTAGTTCATTATGAAACCATAGCAACTTGAATCACTCAAAACGGATTTGAAACGAAGAAATGACGGGTAAAACAAAATTGGATAAATTTGCTAGTTTTAGCTACGAAAATTTTGTAACAAATCTAGACTAAACATATCCTAACTAATTTATATTGTATTATACATATTATATAATCTTGGAATACCATAAACACGTATACAATGTTTTGACATATCATATTGACCCATCTATATATATATTTCGGAACAACCATAGACACTCTATATGCAGTAATGTTTGAGTTAGCTATACTGGGTTGAGGTTGATTCCAAAATAATACATATACTTTGAGTTGTGATCTAGCCTGAGACTTGTATACACTGGGTCATGGATTGATTCGAGATAATATATATTGATTTATTTCAGTACATCTAACTTTGGACAACTAGTTGTAGGTTACTAACGAGGACTGCTAACTTAACAAACTTAAATCATAAAAACGTAATAAAAAATGTTGTGAATATATTTAAATCATACTTTGATATATATGTACATATTTGTTATAGGTTCGTGAATCGACCAGTGGCCAAGTCTTATTTCCAACGAAGGAAAAATCTGTGAAAGTGAGTTATAGTCCCACTTTGAAAATCTAATATTTTTGGGATGAGAATACATGCAGCTTTATAAATGTTTTAAAAAATAGACACAAGTATGCGAAACTACATTCTATGGTTGGATTATTAAACCGAATATTGCCCCTTCAATTCTGGTAACCTAAGAATTAGGGAAATGGCCCCTAATTGACGCGAATCCTAAAGATAGATCTATGGGCCTAACAAACCCCATTCTGGAATTTGGAATGCTTTAATACTTCGATTTATATGGTGATTGCGATTGCCAATTTATGACATACTTGCGAGTATGCGGGGAATATTTTATATGCATTATGTTAATATCGGTTACCAGGTGTTCATCATAGAATGATTTTTATACACTTGCGAGTGTTAGATTATTGAATAAATGAAATCTTGTGGTCTATTATATTAATTTGATAATATATAGGTTAAACCTATAACTCACCAACATTTTTTGTTGACGTTTTAAGCATGTTTATTCTCAGGTGATTATTATGAGCTTCCGTTGTTGCATACTAAAATAAGGACAAGATTTGGAGTCCATGATTGTATGATATTGTGTAAAAACTGCATTCAAGAAACTTATTTCGATGTAATATATTTTTATTGTAGACCATTATGTAATGGTCGTGTGTAAACGGTATATTTTAGATTATCATTATTTGATAATCTACGTAATGTTTTTTTTTTAAACATTTATCGATAAAATAAAGGTTATGGTTATTTTAAAAATGAATGCAGTCTTTGAAAAACGTCTCATATAGAGGTCAAAACCTCGCGACGAAATCAATTAATATGGAACGTTTATAATCAATATGAACGGGACATTTCATGACTGTCATCATAAATGAAAAAGATGAGCTTATTCCCACCAGGACTGTAACAGGATGGCGTGTTTGTATTGATTATAGAAAATTAAATGACGCCACCAGAAAAGATCACTTTCCCTTACCTTTCATTGATCAAATGTTGGAAAGGTTAGCTGGGAACAGTTACTATTGTTTTCTTGACGGTTTCTCTGGATACTTTCAAATTCCAATAGCACCCGAGGACCAAGAGAAAACTACGTTCACGTGCCCTTATGGTACTTTTGCTTACAAACGCATGCCATTTGGACTTTGCAACGCCCCTGCAACCTTTCAAAGGTGCATGATGGCGATTTTTCACGACATGATAGAAGAATGCATGGAAGTTTTCATGGATGACTTTTCAGTCTTCGGTGATACTTTTGAATCATGCCTAGTTAATCTTGAACGAATGTTTATTAGATGCGAGCAATCAAATCTAGTACTTAATTGGGAGAAATGCCATTTCATGGTTAGAGAAGGCATCGTTCTTGGTCATAAAATTTTAAAGGAAGGAATTAAAGTGGATAGAGCTAAAGTAGATGTAATTTCTAAGCTTCCACATCCCACCAATGTTAGAGGAGTTAGGAGTTTTCTAGGGCATGCCGGTTTTTACCGTTGTTTCATAAAATATTTTTCTAAAATTGCCACTCCTATGAACAAACTCCTAGAAAAGGATGCTCCATTCATCTTTTCGGATGAATGCATCAAATCTTTTAATATTCTTAAAGAAAAACTCACTAATGCGCTGATCATGATAACTCCAAATTGGAATCTACTATTTGAACTCATGTGCGATGCAAGTGATTTTGCAATGGGAGCCGTTTTAGGACAAAGGATTGAAAAACAATTTCAACCTATTTATTATGCTAGTAAGACGTTACAAGGAGCACAAACGAATTAGACAACTAATGAAAAAGAACTCCTTGCTATCGTTTTTTCTTTTGACAAATTTCGTTCATATCCCGTTCTAGCAAAAACGGTGGTCTATACCGACCATTCTGCTCTTAGATACCTATTTTCAAAACAAGATGCCAAACCACAATTAATCCATTGGATCTTATTCTTACAAGAGTTCGATATTGAAATCCGAGACAAAAAAGGAGCAGAAAATCTCGCCGCTGATCATCTTTCTCGTCTTGAAAATCCCGAATTAGAAGTTCTAAATGAATCAGCTATACAAGATAACTTTCCTGATGAATATCTCTTGAAAATCGATTATAATGAAATTCTATGGTTTGTAGACTTTGTAAACTACTTAGTATGTGGATTCCTTAAAAAAGGGTTGTCGTACCAGAAACGAAAGAAATTCTTTAGTGATATAAAACACTATTTTTGGGAAGATCCACATCTGTTTAAAAGTTTTCTCGATGGAATAATACGCCGATGCGTATTCGGGGATGAAGCTAGTCAAATCTTAAACCATTGTCACACAAGATCAACAGGAGGGCATTATGGGCCTCAACTCATAGCAAGAAAAGTTTACGACGTTGGATTCTATTGGCCTTCAATTTTCAAAGACGCACACCTTCTTTGTAAATCCTATGATGTATGTCAAAGGGCTGGAAAAATAAGTCAACGTGATGAAATGCCACAAAATGTCATTCAAGTAGGTGAAGTATTCGACGTTTGGGGTATTGACTTTATGGGTCCATTTCCAAAATCTCATAATAATCTCTACATTCTCGTTGCCATTGATTATGTATCTAAATGGGCGAAAGTACAAGCTCTCCCAACTAACGATGCACGAGTTGTAGTCAACTTCTTAAAATGTCTTTTTGCTAGGTTCGAAACACCGAAAGCTTTAATAAGTGACCGGGGTACTCATTTCTGTAATAATCAACTTGAGAAAGTTCTCAAAATATATGGAGTAACTCATAAAATCTCAACCGCTTATCATCCACAAACAAGTGGACAAGTTGAAAATACCAATCGAGCTTTAAAACGTATTCTAGAGAAAACTGTAGGATTAAATCTGAAGGAATGGTCCATGAAATTGGAGGATGCACTCTGGGCTTTTAGAACAGCCTACAAAACTCCAATTGGCACCACACCTTTTAAACTCATTTACAGAAAAGCATGTCACCTTCCAGTACAAATTGAGCACAAAGAATTTTGGGCTTTGAATGTGATGACCCGGGAATTTCCGACCAAATTTAAACTTAATCTTTATATGTTTTCGACACGATAAGCAAAGTTTGTAACGTTGAAGTCTCAAAAACTTTGAACTGTGTTCATGTATACATTTAACCTTTGACGATTCCCGACGATTCACGAACAATTGTTTGTAAATAAATATGTGTATATAAACGTAAGTATATGTATCTTAATTTGAAATTTATAAAATATAATTTAAGCATTTAAAATTTAATTATGTAAAATAAAATACAAGATAAGGAAATTGTTACCAAAATAAATCTATGAATAGATATATATGAATTATATATAAAATTATTAGATGTATATTAAAATATATAAAAGTTATAGATGTTATGTAATTATTCAATATTATAAATAATATGAAATACTAATATATTAGATATAATCACAAACTAAGAATATAGTATCATAATATTATTATTATTTTCATTATAATTAAAAATACTAATATCAATGACAGTAGTAATTATATTAATATTATTGAGACTTATTATTACTTTTATTATTATTAGTATTCTGATTCTTATTAAAAATAAATGATATCCTTAAAATTAATAATAGATTTATGTTGTTGAGTAATATTACAGAAGTTAATATGATATATACCCATATATATATATCAGATTAGATATATAATAAAAAAAATACAAATACTGTTATATAGATAAAAACAAATATACATATATATAAATACATATATAAATAGCAAATAAATATATATATATATACATAACTATATACAGATACATAAAGATTTATATACATATACTGATATGGATATGCATATAATTACAATTCTATAAGAAAATAAATAAATAATTAAGTAATTAAAATCATAGGATCCCAAATTCGGTTTCCCATAAAAATCTATTACTGTATTAAATTTTTGTTTGACTCTTTAATAATTGCCATCCATCTAAATCGATTGTACAAAGTAGGTAACCACCAAATTCTAATTTATCTTACTTTTATAAAAATTTCTGTCCTTTTATTTTTGTCTGATTGTTTGATTGAGAAACTAAATATCACATATATGTATATAAGCGGTCAACACAGTTACAACTCAGAGATTCCAATTCATTTTCACTATCATTATCAAATTCCAAATTATAATTAATTAGATTTGTTGAATTAAAAACCAAAAAGAAAACTCGAACTAGTCGCTTATTTATGTTCTTTATCTTTTCAGTCAAAACTCGATTTAGCAATTGAATTTGAATATGTGGTTGATTCTACTTTTAACTTTTACTCTAAATTCATAACTAATTATTATATGTACATATGGATTTCTACTTTCTATCAAAATCAAGGTCTCAACATCCAATTCAATTACTATTGCTAATTGATGTTAATTGAATTCTGTTGTTGGATTCAACATTTTCCAATAGCTTTTTAGATTCTTCCAATTAAGTGCTAACACCACAATATATTAAATCAAACAAAATTAATATTATTGTATGTTTCAGGACGTTACATTCATTAGTTTATCTTTATATATTCACCTATACATACATGAAATTATAAAGAAAAAGTAACTTCTTCTTCTTCCCTAACCAGTTACCACCGCTGAGAAACACCTCCGGTCACCAACCTAAATCCACACCACCACTCGCCACCACATTCCACTGTAAGCCACCTTACGCCCACCACGACACCCACTTATTATTATTGTTTCCTGTTTCAATCGGCCAAACCAACCTCACCTCCCAACACCATCTTGAAAATTATTGTTACAGCTAATATAGCTGTGCTATTGTTTCCATTTATGTTCGAAGCTACTGCTATGTTATTGGTCACTTTTTGCTACCGTATGTTGCATCCATAAACTACGGTCACTACTACAACATCCCTAAGAAAACCATCATCATGATCACCATTCTTAACTCACGTTTTAATCTGTTTCTTGTTGTTGAACTAGGACAAAAGTCGAAACCCAAAACTTCGAAACCCATTTAGAAGAAGATGAATAGTAAGTTGTTGATGAATAAACGTTTTTGTTTCTATAATCCTCGTTCTATTTATGTAAACGATAATGGTGACGGAGGAGGAAGAAGGCGAACAGTGGAGATTTTGATTGGTGATGGTGACGATAACATGAAGAATGGAGATGATAACAAGAAGATTGATGATATCATAAGATAATGATGATGATGAAATCATAAGAATTATATTATGATTAACGAAGATGGCGAGATAGATTATAGTTAATGATAACTATATGTTGATGATGATATATGATTATGATGAGCTGAGATGCTATAATCATGAAGATGATATCGATATTAGATGATGATGTTAAATGGGTATTGTTTGATGAAGAAGACAGCATACTGATATGAGATAAAGAAATTTAATGAGTTAATTAATTCAGGAAGTATAGAACAGCTCGTTGGTATGGTGGATGTTTTCTAAACAGGAGGTCCTGAGTTCAATCCTAGCCTGCTGCATTTTTTTTTTATTATTTAAACAACAGCTGCTATTGGACTTCCATAAGTTAACCAGGCTACTGCTATTGTTGGGCCGTATAACTGTTGGGCCGAAAGAAAATTAGGCCAAGTAGAGGGGATAAGGATTATATAGATTAATCTGGGAATTTAAACAGATAAAACGATTAGAGGGATGGTTATGTGTGTTTGGTTGGAACGAGAGGTTATGGGTTCAAGCCCGGCCTGTGGCGTTTTCCTTTTTGTTAGAAAAGCTATGAGGTAGTTTACTTATCACTCATTATCATTATTATTATTATTATTATTATTGTTAATATTATTATTATTATTATCAATATTATAACTATTATTATCATTAATATTATTTTTATTATTAACATTAGTTACTATCAAGTATTACTAGTAATGAGAATTATTATCAAAATTATAATTTTTATTGTAAAAATAATACAACTTGTTATTCTGTTATCATTATTGTTAAAATTATTATCTTTACTAAAACTATATTTTTATAAAAATTATCAATTTTAATATTATTTTGACATTATTGATATCATTATTTTTAACATTATAAAGAGATTGCAACTTTTAATTACTAGTTATAGTATTATTTTACCAAATAACAAATTAGTACATAACACTGTATTTAAAACATATAACCTATAAGTTATTTAAAATAACAAGTATATCACTAATAATATAAATTTGTTCGATTAAAATCATATGTGTTAATATATATAAATGATATAGGTTCGTGAATCCGAGGCCAATCCTATAATTGTTCAATGACGTCATATGTATTTTTACTACAAAATACAGTATGGTGAGTTTCATTTACCTTTTTACCCTTTATATTTTTGGGCTGAGAATACATGCGCAACTTTTATAACTGTTTTACGAAATAGACACAAGTAATCGAAATTACGTTCTATGGTTGAATGATCGAAACTGAATATGCCCCTTTTTATTAAGTCTGGTAATCTAAGAATTAGGGAACAGACACCCTAATTGACGCGAACTCTAAAGATAGATCTATCAGGCCCAACAAGCCCCATCCAAAGTACCGGATGCTTTAGTACTTCGAAATTTATATCATGTCCGAAGGAGGATCCCGGAATGATGGGGATATTCTTATATGCATATTGTGAATGTCGGTTACCAGGTGTTCAATCCATATGAATAATATTTTTGTCTCTATGCATGGGACGTATGTTATGATAAATGGAAATATGAAATCTTGTGGTCTATTAAAAGTATGAAATGATTATTTATGTTAAACTAATGAACTCACCAACCTTTTGGTTGACACTTGAAAGCATGTTTATTCTCAGGTATGCAATAAATCTTCCGCTGTGCATTTGCTCATTTTAAGGACATTACTTGGAGTCATTCATGGCATATTTCAAAAGATGTTGCATTCGAGTCATCGAGTTCATCAAGATTATTATTAAGTCAATTATAGTTGGAGATATTATGAAATGGTATGCATGTCGTCAACTTTCGTTGTAAAGAAAGATTGTCTTTTAAAATCGGATGCAATGTTTGTAAAATGTATCATATAGAGGTCAAGTACCTCGCGATGTAACCAACTGTTGTGAATCGTTTATAATCGATATGGACTTCGTCCGGATGGATTAGGACGGGTCTTCACAGTTGGTATCAGAGCGGTGGTCTTAGCGAACCAGGTCTGCATTAGTGAGTCTAACTGATAAGTCGTTAGGATGCATTAGTGAGTCTGGACTTCGACCGTGTCTGCATGTCAAAAGTTTTGCTTATCATTTTGTGTCAAAAATTACCTGCTTATCATTCTTAGAGAATCACTTGCTTATCATTCTTAGTCTAGACACGTTTTACTGCATTGATTGCATGAATAGTGTATAGACAAAATTCATATCTTAGCGTATCTGCTACTTCATATCTTAGCGTATCTGTTACTGTAACTTTGCCTGACAACTTCCGTAGATTCCTCCGTAACTTATGGGATTTTAGTATTATATATGCATATGTAAATTATGTATTGCAGGGTACTAATCTACATCCTATAATCTATTTCTTATCGAAAATTCTTCATCTGATCGTACCAGATGAATCCTGCAACCAGTTTGAGTCCCTCAGATTCCAATAGCTATTCCGATAGTTATTCCGACAGCTATTCTGACATAGATGTTCACCTAATCTCCGAAAACAGCGTCAGCGACATGAATCAACCAATCAGCCATTATCAATTCATCTGATGGGTTCGTAGTCGACTTAATTAATGGAAACGTGCAGAAGGTAATCCCTTCCACCAACCGAATTCACCTCTTGACAATGAACCTGAAGCGTTTACCGACGAACCTGTTCGAGACACCATTTTCAGTTTCATTTCCAGGGTAACTCGACAAGATTATATTCTATCCACAATTCTGAACCTTATTCATCCGCTCGTTCCGACCGACAATCATCCTGGAGTAATAAGTCAACGAACTTCGCGCTTTAATAATCAATTCGGAGAATATGGTGCAAAATGTACCAGCTTCAGCAACATCACCGGCACCAATAGTACCATCAATAACAGCACCAGTATCATCAACAATCCATGCTTCAATATCATCATCTGTACTTTGAGCATAATCATCGTTCTACGAATCGTTCTACATAAACTATCTTCGTCCTTCATGGTGATTATGTAATCTCCAAGGTTTTAGAGATTATGTACTCTAGTTCTAGCCGTAAATCTAATGAATTTAATATCACATTGACTCATTAAATCCATAATTACGTCTGAAGAAAATATATATGTATATATGTTTTCATAAAGATTGTAATTAAAATTTTTATTGTACAAACTGTTAATGGTGAAAATATTTTAACGGGTAGGAAATACCCGAGGAATATTTAGATTTCGCATTAATAAGTTACACTGTACATTCTTCAAATCTGATTCAACAGTCATTTACTATCCTACTTACAACCACCGATATACGTATCCGTTCCCGCAGAATAACCCTTTTCATCCAATTTCATATTTAGATTTTGACATATCAGAATCCAACAAGTGGCATAATGAAGAAAACATTTGACAAAATAAAATTTGTTAGAAACAAACAAATTAACTATGAGGAATTTTGTTAAGAATCCACGCTAACTGTTTCTAGCTAATTGTTCCTAGCTAACTGATTATATTTTATTTATCGCAATTTACATTTTCGCAATTTTATTTATCGTCATTTAATTCTCTGTTATTTACTTTACACACTTTAATTATCGTCATTTAATTTCTGTTATTTATTTTTACGCACTTTAAATATCGGGACACGTATACAAGGTTTTGACATATCATATCGACGCATCTATATATATTATTTGGAATCACCATAGGCACTCTATATGCAGTAATGATCGAGTTCTCTATACAGGGTTGAGGTTGATTCTTAAATAATATATATACTTTGAGTTGTGATCGAGTCTGAGACATGTACATGGGTCACGGTATGTATTAATTAATTCGAATATTATATATGAAATATTGAATTGCTAACTGTAGACTAGTAACTGTGGACTACCAACATTGGACAATTAAAATGAATTAAAATATTAATTATAACATATGAAACTAAACGATTCTTCAAGTTTGCCACTTGATTTCATCTTAAACGCCATTTGTATCTTGACAATTCTAATCTGTGTTCAAACCTTTCATAATTCTTGAAAACACTTCAATCGATAGGATGAATCAACCGCACTCCATCTACGGAAGAAAAGATTTATGCATATAGTTATGCACCTGAAAAATACTCTGAATCTGATTAAACATTCAATACATATCGGTGCTAGCTCCTTTGGCATTGTTATTACTGAAAATAACTTTGCAATCCCTTTCCAAAGTAGCCAATTTTGTCACAGCTCCAGCAAGTCAACTTCGACTTTTCATTCGAAGTAACCTTACTATAATCCTGATATATATACGATTACCCTTTTGATATCGGAGAATTCTTTTATATTCCACCATATTACCGGCAGACATACCAGCAACCTCGTTACTTCTTGGCTTAGATCTCTCTGACAAATCATTATATTTATTCATTGAAACCCTATCATATACTCATCCGCATCTTGTAACGAGAACTGCCATACCAATTACCGGGAATCAGCAATCAGTACTTTGAAAACTCACATCATATCTACATCAACAGTTATATGTACGACATTTATCTCTTAGAATTATGATCTCTCATTCTGAAATTCTGAAAAACACTCTGTCACAAATCAATACTATGAATGTTGAAAAAGTTGAATGAAGCAGCAGAAACCATAGACAACCGTAAACGACCTTAATCATCGGAAGTTTGATGATAAAGAATAGTATGTTGGAAAAGCTCAGAAATGTTGGAACTGGAAAACGGATTGAGCTAACCACGAAGGAGACCAAGGAAAAATAAAAGGACCAAACCCTATATTCAAAGAATCCAGGTAATTCTGAATCTGATGAAATCTTTAGAGAATATCTTGCTCCGAAGTCATGTTAAAATCTTGCGGAAAATCTTTCTCCATCAACCTTCGAACTTATAAATTCCAAAATATCATCATCAATATCTTCGATATTTCTGAGGATATTTTCAAAAATATTCTCGTACGAAATTATATACCTCTTCGTGTTTCCTGTGTATCATTATATTGGAAACATTCAAGAGAAAATTTAGTACCGAAAAGCAGATTATGCGAAACTATGAAGAAAGCCGTGGAAAAATCACAAAGAATAAGTTTGACTTCAAAGAATCTAAATGATTCAATGTCTGCTGAAGTCTTTAATGAATATCTTGCTCGTTACTCTAAACCCTTGCAGACAATAGTTTCCATCATTCTCGGATCTTAGATATTCAAAGATATTATCGTATCTTTCATTATAAATATCCTCCATATTTCTGAAGATATTTTTATAATTATTCTTATCTAAAATCATTAACCTCTTCGTGCTATCAGTATTACATCATATAGAAACTGTTAGTTTCTATATTTTGTAAACTTTCGAGCTTAAAATATGAATGTTATTGAAGTAATGTTGGGAACTGATGCATGAGTTAGTATAATATAATGACACTTGATCAACGTGATTATATTACAGTAAGTCATGCTGAGTTTCTAATGGGAGGTGATGATTCACAGATCCTAACATCATCACGTGCCATGTTACATAACTCTTTCATTATGCTTAACTAAGAAAGTATTTTCTTGATAGTTCTATTCTCAGTGATTCTGGTAATTTAATAAATCAAATCGTGCTAATACATTAGTTCTTAATTAGAACACGATGTTTATTCGAAATTCTATACTTACGAATTCTGGACCATTACTCGCTTTACTAGAGGTCGGGAGGATAATAAAAAGGCAAAGAGCTCCAAAATATAAGAGAAAATATAAAGCCCAACAACAACACCGAAATTACAAACCGTGGATATCAGTGCGTATAGTAATATAAAGACACGGGAGGATTATAAATACAATAATCCCTAAAGCATAGTAGAAATAAATGGATTCCTCCGGTGGAAGTTGGAAAAGGAGAATGATTGTTACGATAATCAGGATAAGGACAAGGATCAAAACTGGATTAAGCATTTCATGATCTTTTGAATTTGGGAATTGAGTATTGAAGTGGTGAAGATTAATGGAATGGAAAAGGTAAAATTTATAGTGAAAATATCAGACAGAGGAATCGAGGCAGATCACCGCATTTAATTATAGAGACCTTAATTTCCTTATTCGCTAAAGAATCAAATCTTTTAGATTTTGAAGATTTTCTTTGAATCCCTTGAATTCCGAAAATCAACCAAGACAACGTCAAAAGCTAAGACGCACCTTATTTTTTTTTTCTAAATTCAACCATGACTAGTGGAAAGTTATGATGAAACTTGTTTACCTCATTTCACACTTTTGTGATAACTTCACTCATACGCCTCGAGTACTCAAATCGTTTTATCTATATTAACCAATAATGATAAAACTCTATTTATCAACTCATATTAGACAGAAAAACATTCTTATTGTTAGCCATGACGACCACACTCAAATTTCGGGACGAAATTTCTTTAACGGGTAGGTACTGTGATAACCCGGGAATTTCCGACCAAATTTAAACTTAATCTTTATATGTTTTCGACACGATAAGCAAAGTTTGTAATGTTGAAGTCTCAAAAACTTTGAACTGTGTTCATGTATACATTTAACCTTTGACGATTCCCGACGATTCACGAACAATTGTTTGTAAATAAATATGTGTATATAAACGTAAGTATATGTATCTTAATTTGAAATTTATAAAATATAATTTAAGCATTTAATATTTAATTATGTAAAATAAAATACAAGATAAGGAAATTGTTACCAAAATAAATTAATGAATAGATATATATGAATTATATACAAAATTATTAGATGTATATTAAAATATATAAAAGTTATAGATGTTATGTAATTATTCAATATTATAAATAATATGAAATACTAATATATTAGATATAATCACAAACTAAGAATATAGTATCATAATATTATTATTATTTTCATTATAATTAAAAATAATAATATCAATGACAGTAGTAATTATATTAATATTATTGAGACTTATTATTACTTTTATTATTATTAGTATTCTGATTCTTATTAAAAATAAATGATATCCTCAAAATTAATAATAGATTTATGTTGTTGAGTAATATTACAGAAGTTAATATGATATATACCCATATATATATATATCAGATCAGATATATAATAAAAAAATAAATACAAATACTGTTATATAGATAAAAACAAATATACATATATATAAATACATATATAAATAGCAAATAAATATATATATATATATACATAACTATATACAGATACATAAAGATTTATATACATATACTGATATGGATATGCATATAATTACAATTCTATAAGAAAATAAATAAATAATTAAGTAATTAAAATCATAGGATCCCAAATTCGGTTTCCCATCAAAATTTATTACTGTATTAAATTTTTGTTTGACTCTTTAATAATTGCCATCCATCTAAATCGATTGTACAAAGTAGGTAACCACCAAATTCTAATTTATCTTGCTTTTATAAAAATTTCTGTCCTTTTATTTTTGTCTGATTGTTTGATTGAGAAACTAAATATCACATATATGTATATAAGCGGTCAACACAGTTACAACTCAGAGATTCCAATTCATTTTCACTATCATTATCAAATTCCAAATTATAATTAATTAGATTTGTTGAATTAAAAACCAAAAAGAAAACTCGAACTAGTCGCTTATTTATGTTCTTTATCTTTTCAGTCAAAACTCGATTTATCAATTGAATTTGAATATGTGGTTGATTCTACTTTTAACTTTTACTCTAAATTCATAACTAATTATTATATGTACATATGGATTTCTACTTTCTGTCAAAATCAAGGTCTCAACATCCAATTCAATTACTATTGCTAATTGATGTTAATTGAATTCTGTTGTTGGATTCAACATTTTCCAATAGCTTTTTAGATTCTTCCAATTAAGTGCTAACACCACAATATATTAAATCAAACAAAATTAATATTACTGTATGTTTCAGGACGTTACATTCATTAGTTTATCTTTATATATTCACCTATACATACATGAAATTATAAAGAAAAAGTAACTTCTTCTTCTTCCCTAACTAGTTACCACTGCTGAGAAACACCTCCGGTCACCAACCTAAATCCACACCACCACTCGCCACCACATTCCACTGTAAGCCACCTTACGCCCACCACGACACCCACTTATTATTATGGCTTCCTGTTTCAATCGACCAAACCAACCTCACCTCCCAACACCATCTTGAAAATTATTGTTACAGCTAATATAGCTGTGCTATTGTTTCCATTTATGTTCGAAGCTACTGCTATGTTATTGGTCACTTTTTGCTACCGTATGTTGCATCCATAAACTACGGTCACTACTACAACATCCCTAAGAAAACCATCATCATGATCACCATTCTTAACTCACGTTTTAATCTGTTTCTTGTTGTTGAACTAGGACAAAAGTCGAAACCCAAAACTTCGAAACCCATTTAGAAGAAGATGAATAGTAAGTTGTTGATGAATAAACGTTTCTGTTTCTATAATCCTCGTTCTATTTATGTAAACGATAATGGTGACGGAGGAGGAAGAAGGTGAACAGTGGAGATTTTGATTGGTGATGGTGACGATAACATGAAGAATGAAGATGATAACAAGAAGATTGATGATATCATAAGATAATGATGATGATGAAATCATAAGAATTATATTATGATTAACGAAGATGGCGAGATAGATTATAGTTAATGATAACTATATGTTGATGATGATATATGATTATGATGAGCTGAGATGCTATAATCATGAAGATGATATCGATATTAGATGATGATGTTAAATGGGTATTGTTTGATGAAGAAGACAGCATACTGATATGAGATAAAGAAATTTAATGAGTTAATTAATTCAGGAAGTATAGAACAGCTCGTTGGTATGGTGGATGTTTTCTAAACAGGAGGTCCTGAGTTCAATCCTAGCCTGCTGCATTTTTTTTTATTATTTAAACAACAGCTGCTATTGGACTTCCATAAGTTAACCAGGCTACTGCTATTGTTGGGCCGTATAACTGTTGGGCCGAAAGAAAATTAGGCCAAGTAGAGGGGATAAGGATTATATAGATTAATCTGGGAATTTAAACAGATAAAACGATTAGAGGGATGGTTATGTGTGTTTGGTTGGAACGAGAGGTTATGGGTTCAAGCCCGGCCTGTGGCGTTTTCCTTTTTGTTAGAAAAGCTATGAGGTAGTTTACTTATCACTCATTATCATTATTATTATTATTATTATTATTATTATTATTATTATTATTATTATTGTTATTATTATTATTATTATCAATATTATAACTATTATTATCATTAATATTATTTTTATTATT
The DNA here is from genome assembly GCF_046630445.1 of Rutidosis leptorrhynchoides. Taxonomy (NCBI): domain Eukaryota; kingdom Viridiplantae; phylum Streptophyta; class Magnoliopsida; order Asterales; family Asteraceae; genus Rutidosis; species Rutidosis leptorrhynchoides. The sequence continues at coordinate 40,559,242 of NC_092341.1, read as the reverse complement.
AACGTTAGTTACTATCAAGTATTACTAGTAATGAGAATTATTATCAAAATTATAATTTTTATTGTAAAAATAATACAACTTGTTATTCTGTTATCATTATTGTTAAAATTATTATCTTTACTAAAACTATATTTTTATAAAAATTATCAATTTTAATATTATTTTGACATTATTGATATCATTATTTTTAACATTATAAAGAGATTGCAACTTTTAATTACTAGTTATAGTATTATTTTACCAAATAACAAATTAGTACATAACACTGTATTTAAAACATATAACCTATAAGTTATTTAAAATAACAAGTATATCACTAATAATATAAATTTGTTCGATTAAAATCATATGTGTTAATATATATAAATGATATAGGTTCGTGAATCCGAGGCCAACCCTATAATTGTTCAATGACGTCATATGTATTTTTACTACAAAATACAGTATGGTGAGTTTCATTTACCTTTTTACCCTTTATATTTTTGGGCTGAGAATACATGCGCAACTTTTATAACTGTTTTACGAAATAGACACAAGTAATCGAAATTACGTTCTATGGTTGAATGATCGAAACTGAATATGCCCCTTTTTATTAAGTCTGGTAATCTAAGAATTAGGGAACAGACACCCTAATTGACGCGAACTCTAAAGATAGATCTATCGGGCCCAACAAGCCCCATCCAAAGTACCGGATGCTTTAGTACTTCGAAATTTATATCATGTCCGAAGGAGGATCCCGGAATGATGGGGATATTCTTATATGCATATTCTGAATGTCGGTTACCAGGTGTTCAATCTATATGAATAATATTTTTGTCTCTATGCATGGGACGTATGTTATGATAAATGGAAATATGAAATCTTGTGGTCTATTAAAAGTATGAAATGATTATTTATGTTAAACTAATGAACTCACCAACCTTTTGGTTGACACTTGAAAGCATGTTTATTCTCAGGTATGCAATAAATCTTCCGATGTGCATTTGCTCATTTTAAGGACATTACTTGGAGTCATTCATGGCATATTTCAAAAGATGTTGCATTCGAGTCATCGAGTTCATCAAGATTATTATTAAGTCAATTATAGTTGGAGATATTATGAAATGGTATGCATGTCGTCAACTTTCGTTGTAAAGAAAGATTGTCTTTTAAAATCGGATGCAATGTTTGTAAAATGTATCATATAGAGGTCAAGTACCTCGTGATGTAACCAACTGTTGTGAATCGTTTATAATCGATATGGACTTCGTCCGGATGGATTAGGACGGGTCTTCACATTGAAGACATGTAATCTTGATTTACATGAAGCCGGACATCTATGATTAAGTCAACTAAACGAATTAGAAGAATTAAGACATGATGCATATGAGAATTCGTTAATCTATAAGGAAAGAATGAAGAAATGGCATGATAAAAGAATCAGAAGTTCAAAATAATTTAAGGAAGGAGACAGAGTCCTTCTTTTCAATTCGAGATTCAAACTATTTTCTGGAAAATTGAAATCAAGATGGTCTGGACCATTCATAGTCAAAAGAGTTTTCCCATACGAAACAATAGAATTGATAAGTTCAAACGAGATTGAATTTAAAGTTAATGGTCATAGAGTTAAACACTATATTGATGGTCCGATGGAAGTGAACAATGAAGTTAATCACAATTTCGACACCACAGCCACCTAAGTGTGGGGAGATTCAAATGTTCTAAAGAAATAATATAATGTTGTTTAGAGTTAGATTTTATGTTTTCGTGTAGTTCTCGAGAATGGAATCCAAATGGTCTTTCCCTAGCAGACCCTAAAGAACTAGTCTTCTCCCCCTATTCTGAATTTTTTATTTCTTTTAGGTTTTACAAGATGAAGAATTCCTTTGATCTGAACAATGGTCTACTACTACATGCTATGATTACTAAATGTAATAATAACACTTTCCCGAGTGAACTGGTATCATTCATCAGAGGAAAAATGGATGAAGTAAGGAAAGAACTCAGGAAGAATCATAATAAGATACATTTTGGTAAAGGAAAATCAAAATCCGTGACAAAAAGAAGAGCACGCCACCTTGAAAGATGTCATAAATGCGGAAAATGGTCACACGAAGGGAAATGTTTGAACAATCAAACACATTCCAATTCTAAATTCGTTACTCTATGCAGAGAAGGACCGTTCATATGTTTAGAAGAAAAATTATTGAAAAATCGAGGTTACGCTTATGTAGCAATGGAAAACCAAATCGAACGACTCTCTTATGTGTCGACTAAAGCAGGTCTCTGAGAATTCTATCTCATAGGTAAGTATGTACAGTTTTTATTTTTATTTTTATTGCTTTTAACCTTTTGATAATAAACGATGAATCGTTCGCTATAAAGTATTAAATTGATATTCAATAAAATTAGGTATAATAAACCGAAATTATTGATATCATACAAAAATTTATTACATCACTGCGAAATTTACCGTTTATTCATAAGGTATAAATATCTTTAATCAGTCAATTCAAAATATTTCAAAAATTCGTCATGAGTAAAATTAGGTAATTTTGCCTAAATTACTTTACCTAAAAGAGGGACGTGTATTTTTGTTAATATTTGATTGATTAAAGTGGGATAAAAGACCAAAAAGATTTTCATTTTACCTTGTTTTTAAAAAAAATATAAAACTATATTATTTTAAATGTAAAAATGTAAAATTAATGTATTTAAAAAATATTAATATTTATATGAAATTTTAATTTATGCATTTTAAATTTAAGTTTGGTGTGAATTTAAAAACAAAAATATACTTTATTTCATTAAGTTAAAAATTGATTTCTAAAATGCGTCGTAAGTTAAACACTAGGTCGTTGAACCGAAATTGCTTTACCCGAGGGCAGGGTGACAAATTTTGTTATCATTATTTTTAATCTTATTGATTTAAAGTATGCCAAAAACCTTAAAAAAAAAAAAAAACCTGGACCCCATGCGATCGCATGGGGTTTGTACTGCCAAGCGAGCTCTCTGCTTCTGTCTTCACTTTACACACACATATACACGAACAAACACCCCATTTTCTCCCTAAAATCACCAATTTTACACCAAAATTCACGAAATTTGTTACTACAATCCGCTATATTCATGCTTTTCTTTGGATTTGGGAGTAAAAAGGTAAAAATTTCATCCCCAAACTCTTTAATCTCTCAGTTTTAGTGATAATTACAACTATTTGTCCTAATTTAATTTTGATGATTTCTAGCCTAATTAGAGTTAAATTGTTAGTATATTATGCTTGTATAACCTAGATTGATGCTATTTGTCATGATTTGAAGCCTTAAACTTCAAAATTTTTAGAAATCTAGGGTCTGTGTTCTTAAGCAATTTGGGGCTTTTTGATATAAACAGGTTATGGCCGATTTTTGTTATGAATTATTTCTAAATTAAGTAGTGTAACATGTTTAGGTTGCTAGATGATCAAAACTTTGATCCTAAACATGATTTTTGAGCATCAAAGTGGACTTTTTAAGTCTAAAATTCATGAACTTGATTAATTTGATATAAATGTCATTTGAAACTTGTTTAATTGCTAGTAATGGTTATTTTGACATGTTATTTGAGTAGAATGCTTATGAACATTGTATACATTTTCATATATGCTTATTTGAAAAAGTGTAGAATTGTTGAAAATATGAAAATGAGTATAAGTCTAATATGTAATAAACATGTTATTGTAATTATTTTAAGTTGTTATTCTGCTAACACTAATACATATTTGAATCACAAATTTTGTGTTTAATGTGTTTTGTAGAGAAATACAGATACTGACGGTGCATCATCGTCTAGACAAGCTGATCAAGAGCTACAGCAAGAACCATAGCCAGAGATGCAACTGGAACCACAACAACAAGAACAACACCAACATTATGATCAACATTTACCATATCATGAGCCAGAACCACTATTTTATACTCATTATCGTCAATTCCAGCCCCACCCGAGGATTACGCACCTACTTATTAATGAACAACAGTTACATCCCAACCTAAGATTCGATCGTTGTTGGACAGAGTACCCGAAATTTTAAAAGAACATGCACATCCTTTACCACAAAAATATTGAAATGTCTCAAGTAATCGATTGGGAGCCGTTGGAAGCGGTTGGCCTAGCCGATTCAGTTAGAGGTTTACTAGTTCAGAGGTATGGTAACTCTACATTTAACGATTGGATCCGTTTATTTACCACGCGTAGAACTATATATAGAGAATGGTGTGTTGAGTTGCTTAGCACTATAGAGTTAAATAATCAGGTTACTATGTTAGGAGATAAAAGTTTTATTAGATTTCTTTTAGAAGGTACAATGTACAGAATGTCCATGTTAGACATGGCTAGAGCTTTATTAATCTATACCCCCGCTGAGATTAATACACCTGATTGTAATAGTTTGATTGCCGAAGGTGAAAGAGTAGATAGAGATTTTGATGCTAATGCCATATGGAGGCGTATATCAAAATTTAGGGAGTTTACGCGGGGTGGAAGACACTCCTATTTAGATATTGACAGGGCAGAACTCCGGGTAATACATAGATTTTTAGCGAACTAGATTACACAACGGGGTAGAAACAAGGAGAAAATGACCTTAAACGATTTATTTTACCTTAAGTGTATTCGAGACCCGAGGAGCTTTGTTAACATTCCTTATTGCGTTGGCCACTATTTGTCTAAAGTTGTTGAGGGTATGCAAGCAGGAAGTATTATAGGGGGAGGTATTTTTGTTACTCTCATTGGGGAGTACTTAGGTGTAGATAAAGAGCATGGGGGTCCGATGTTAGAGATTGAGGAACAAGCCGAGAGAATAGGCTTGCAGGTTTATCAAGGTGCAAAGGTACTAAAACGGAGGCACAATATGCCAATACCATATCAGGGCGCCCATCCACAGGTAGAGAGGGGTTCGGATGAGGAGATGGAGGAAGCAGATGACATTAGGGATGTCATTAGGGATAGTTATATCAGCATATGTATGAGGTGGAAATGAATAACCAGGCTAGGCATCATCAGTATGAGCAGTGGAGAGCCGCAGATGAGTATGAAAAATCCAGGCGACGCCAACACGATAGCTGGAAAGTTCATCAGCACCAAATCATGAGCCAGCTATCATATCACGTACCACAAAACTACATCCCGACTCGGCCTGCTTTTTATCCACCACATCAGCCTGACATCCGACCACCCTTTAACCTGTACGACCCCAATCAAGCCTATCAGGACAACTATCACCAACCATGGAACCCAAGCGATGATATGAACTGGAATCCTTATCCAAATTGATAGTGTTCCATTGGTGATTTCTTATCTTTTATTATTTTTATCTATTTATGTTAAATATTTAACATTTTGATACTTTTATGTAATGTTTAACATTTTTATTATTTTGTACTAATATTTCATTTTTGTAATTTGAAAGTGGGATATTAAGTCCCATTTCAAATTACCATGCATGTTTATATTTGTATTGTATGTATTTTATCTCATGTACACAACAGGGTAAAACAACGCATTTTCAAAGACTGACATTAAGTTCAGCAAAAGCAACTAATTTTGACGACAAGATGCAAAATATATGTGAAATAACAACTGCAGGAATGAACAAATGATATGCACCGTTTATCATTTAAACAAACAACAATATGTTTGGAAACTTTGGTAAAATTTAATCAATTTTGTACGCTAATTACCCTCAATAATTTAAATGGTTACTGATTTCTTGCAAATGAGAGCATTGCAAGATCTTAAGTGTGTGAAGAGTTTAAATTCTTTCAGTTTTAAACATTTGACTTATACACTTGGTTTAATAACCACCATTAAATTTTACTAGTAAAGCAGTAGTTGTATTAGAATCTAGTGCTCTCTGATAATAAAGAACAGCCCTAGTCTTATATACTGACTACCCACTTCTAGTAAAATTTTTAAAAAGTTTTAACTAAATGAACTCAAAATCATGTTTATACATATTTATGAACGATAAAACTAGGTGTTAACACCGAAATTATTGGTACCTCGAAAAGGACATAAATTGAAAAACAACGTAAAACGCTTGAATTCAATTAAAATGGAATAGAAGAGAATAAAAAGGCAAAGAAAAAATAAATAAATAAATAAATAAAAGCCAAGTGTGGAAAAAATTTACCAAGTTATTTAAAACATATATCACATATTTTTGTACAAATAATTGAAGATACTTTTGTTTTGGACGATATTAATCAGTTTTACCCAGTTTATTATAATATAAATGGAATTTAAAAGGAAATAAAGTCTTCCGAGAAAAAGACACGCGCTTCTGATTTAGGTCAGGAAGTTGTCGTCCAGACCAGTTGTAGAGTCTACGAAAAACCTTGAAAAGTTTTCTCGAAAATCAGCTGGAAATCCACGGACCTCGGCATCAAACAGGGTCGCCAAGTGGTCAGACTTATCCTAACCATGAGAGGATCTGTCTCGTACAATGGGGGGCACCTTGCAAATTAGCTTATAAGACTAATGAATCAGATCCCCAGAAAGGATAATCTCCTTAAAAGATTAAAAATCAGCTTTTAAGACGGATATTACTCATTCCTTGAGATTGACCTTAAAGATTGAGAATTACAAACTCATGAAATTCGATGATATCTAAACTCGAGCTTGAACGAGAAAAATATTTTGATCAAAATTTAAACCGATTTGTTTTCTAAAAACCTATTTTCAATGCATTCATTACTATTGAACGTAAAATCCTAGGAATTCACCTGGAATTCATTAGGTCACCTGAACCAAATCGGGTGTCAACCGTAAGAACGGTGATTGCATAGCATGGTCGAAGACAGGACCTTGTGCCAGATCGAAAAACTATAGGGTGATCTTTGCTATTGCTCCTTCAAAGGATAGTAATTGCATCCACCACGATGTAGACCATAATCAAAAGCATGTCATTAGACAGTGCCTTAACAGTTGCTTGTTCAACGCTTTCCTTTACAATCGGACAGTAGTTTACCGAAAGGTAATATACGGGATAAGTAAACTGGATGTGTTGCTTTCCTAATACAAGGTTGGCAAGTGGGTGACACAAAACTGCAAGTTTTGAGCTAAAATTTTCAAATCTGAAACCCACAAAAACATTTTGCAAACACCGGTGAAGGGTTATCCCGGAAAACTTATCTAGGGTAAAAGCTAGATTGAAAATTCAAAAGATCAAATGTTTTCATAAAGATCCATTTTCCTAAAGGATCTAAATTTTTATAGTCATGTGGGACTGTAAACCACAACGTTACTATCATTGTTCATACCACCGTATTAAAATCACTGATGTACAAAGTGTGAAGAATAAAGAAGTGATTCTAGTAAAGTTATATTCAAGTTCTATATTGCTTGAAGACAAGCAACACTCAAGTGTAGGAATATTTGATAATGCTAAAAATGAACATATATTTCATAGCATTATCCTTCAAGAAAGACAAGCTTTTAGTTGCAATTGTTCTATTTCCAAGTGATTGTCATTTAAATAATAAAAGGTGAAGACAAAAGACAGATTCGATGATTTGAAGACGCAAATGACCAAAACGCTAAAAAGTACAAAGTACAATCCAAGTGGTTCAACTTATTGATGAGAAACGTCTAAAAATTATAAGAGTACAAGCCGTGAAACACAAAGTACAAGATATCTAAGCGTACGAAAGGACGTTCGAAAAACTGAAACCGAGACTTGAACTAACTATCAATGCGTGACGCAACGGACCTAAAATTACAAGTCAACATTGCACAAGAATATAATATAATATATATATATAATTATATAAAATTATATATATTATATTATATATTAAATAAAGCGCAGCCGCCTACGTTTTGGGAGCATTTGGAGCTGGAAAAGCAGGCCATGCGATCGCATGGCCTGGGTGCCTTATTCCCATGCGATCGCATGGCACCCAATACCTGACCACATCTATAAATAGCAGCGTATTTCGGACGTTTTAATTACACTTGAACAATCACTGATCTTACTCTCTCTCAAATATATATTTATATTTATATTTAATTATAATTTTAATTAAGTTAATAATAATAAGGTTATAGTAGCGAATGTTTTAAGTTTATAAGTCGAAATTCTGTCCGTGTAACACTACGCGATTAATACTCATTATAAGTTATGTTCAACCTTCTTAAATTAATGTCTCGTAGCTAAGTTATTATTATGTTTATTTAAGTCGAAGTAATCGTAATGTTGGACTAAATATTAAGATGGGGTTATTGGGCTTTGGACCATAATTGGGGTTTGGACAAAAGACCGACACTTGTGGAAATTGGACTATGGGCTATTAATGGGCTTTATATTTGTGTAACTGAATGATAGTTCGTTAATTTAATATAGAGATTTACAATTTAACGTATCTATAAATAACCACATACACTCGATCGGATACGATGGGCAGGATATTTATAAATACTAATAATCATTCATTTGACCGGACACGGGGATGGATTAATAGTCAATGGACTCATTAAAACAGGGGTGAATTACATACAAGGAAAATTGGTGTAATTGTTAATAAAGTATTAAAACCTTGGATTACACACAGTCGATAACCTGGTGTAATCATTAACAAAGTATTAAGACCTTATTACAGTTTAAGTCCCCAATTAGTTGGAATATTTGACTTCGGGTATAAGGGTAATTTGACGATGGCACTCGCACTTTATATTTATAACCGATGGACTATTATGGACAAAAACCAGATGGACGTATCAAATAAACCAGGACAAAGGACAATTAACCCATGGTAATAAATTAAAATCAACACGTCGAACATCATGATTACAGAAGTTTAAATAAGCATAATTCCTTTATTTTATATCTCATCGCACTTTTATTTAATGTCATTTTAATTATCGTACTTTTAATTATCGTACTTTTATTTATCGTCATTTACTTTATGCTTTAAATTAAGTTCTATTTATATTTTAATATTTTGCATTAGGTTTTGACTGTGATATAAGACTTAAAATCGACAAACCAGTCATTAAACGGTAAAACCCCCTTTTTATAATAATAATAATACTTATATATATATATATATATATATATATATATATATATATATATATATATATATATATATATATATATATATATATATATATCATTTAACTTTTTCGTTTAACTTTTTCGTTTAAACAAACTCGTGATCCTACGGGTCATTTCACTAGTATATATATATATATATATATATATATATATATATATATATATATATATATGTATATGTATATATATATATATATATTTATATATATATATATATATATATATATATATATATATATATATATATATATATATATATTTACTTATTTATTTATTTATACAAATATAGTTTTTAAAATTATAGCGTTAAACTTAGTTGTATCCCTGTGGAAAGAAACGGACTTACTAAAAACTACACTACTTTACGATTAGGTACACTGCCTATAAGTGTTGTAGCAAGGTTTAGGTATATCCATTCAATAAATAAATAAATAACTTGTGTAAAATTGTATCGTATTTAATATTATTTCGTAATAAAATTAATAGTATTTCATACTACACCTCGCACACATCAGACCAGCAATTAGCAGATCTCTTTACAAAGCCCTTAGATGAGAAACGTTTTAACTATCTCATCTCTGAGCTGGATATGCTTGAACTTTAAAATAAAAGGCAACTTTGTTGGTGTGCTGGCTCCACAACATGTAGGGCAAACCAGTAAGTCACAAATTCTTTCACTTACTGCCTACATGTCAAACAGTCAGCACATCAAGGTCTTTTATATCATGGTTATTCAATGTTCAAAATGAAATAATAAATAGCTCACAATACTTAAATGATACCTTAAATCTGAAACTCATTTACTCCCAATGATTTAAAATTAAATTCATTACATATTAAATGTCACAAGAATTTTTGTATTTAATACAAAATTTATTTTATAGTTTTTAACTTCATTTTTGAATTGAAAACTGATGCATTTAATGCTTAATGGGAGGTATGAGTGTTCAAGCCAATTATACGTCATGTCAACAGTCTGTGTCCCCTCGAAAACGTGCCAGTCTGTCACATCTGCCCACGCGCCTGCAGATGACAGTTTCCATTTTCTCTCTCCTGCACTTTTTCCACCAATCTGAAAGGTTAAATAAGGCGATCCTTTTCACACAATAACCTTCGGTTATTAACTTTTTGATTTACCTTTCGAAAACACACGCTTCTCTCTAAATTCACAAATCTTCAAATCTTTCATACATCCATCTTTAACGATTTCATCAAATGGCAGAACAACAACATCAATCATCACCTGTTGAGAATCAAACAGAGGAACAACAACAGCAACAACCACCGGTGGAACCACAGCAACCGGAACAACATCCACGACCGGTCATAGAGGAACAAGTTGTACAGGGTCCTCTGTTCAACCGGCACCCCAACCTTGTTAGAGCTGCAAATGCTCCAGAACACACAACCATTCGCCTATCGAGAGGCAATGCTGCTCATGCCCTGTCCATTCCCAAATCTAAAGCCAACATGGGCTACGAAACGTTAATAGATTATATACAGCAATCACCTCTGGCTAGAGCTATTACAGGTGTACCTTCACGTTTATATCCAGCCTGCCTGGCCAGATTCTGGTATACTGCCACAATGGCCACCATTCCACAGAACGTTCCATGTATTCGTGGCATGGTGACTGAAACCCTAATCTGCTCCATCACTGCTGACGCCATCCGACGTGCTCTTCAATTACTCAGTGGTCCATTTGTTAATTCACCGACCAGTGATGAGTTTAGAAGGGAGGTATTGGAAATTTTTGGGTTCACTCATCCAGTAGCTCATACGTCATTGAGGAAGCATATGCCACCTCTATGGTATTATTTCTTTGGGTTGCTGACTCAGTGTATCAGCCAGAAGTCTGGAAGTTTTGATTAGTGCTCAGATTTTGAGTTGAAGATTGGTCACGGGATGCTGTTCAACCGTAATATTGATTATGCCGGTGAAATCTATTTGAGGCTAAGGGAAATGGTGCTTGCACCCAAATGAACACATCTAATCCCCTTTCCAAGGTTCTTGAGCCTTGTTTTTGAAAATGAGCTGGGTGAAACTTACCAGCAGATTGCTGATGAATCATTCGACCTGCCTCCAAAACAAGGGGGAATGCCAAACGATGCTCCTGCTGCCCCATATACTGGTTTAACACCAGGCATGCTCGAGTATCTTGCTGCTCGGGGTGGAGTAAACCAAATGACTGCCTTTGGTGCTGCACCAGCTAAGGGGGAGGGACCTCACCAAAAGTCAGCTGTAAAAAGGAAGAAGCTAGCTACCTCAAATAGTACAGCCACCGTCTCACATACTGGTAAAGCAGTAGTTGTATTAGAATCTAGTGCTCTCTGATAATAAAGAACAACCCTAGTCTTATATACTGACTACCCACTTCTAGTATTGAAATCTGTTGCTTAACTATTTCTTGGTAATAGGCAAATCTAAACGAGCTAAAGCTGGCTCCAAGCACACCACAGGAGGGATTGCCCCAGTCTCAACTGCTGCTTCTGAAAAGAAAAGACCAAACATCAGAAATCTCTAACTTAATTAAAAATCTTTTAACTGCTGACTTGAAAAATGAAAATGGAGTTAAAGGTATAACCTGACTCCCAAACTAACTGGTTTTAAAATTAGTGTTAAGAAGAGTAGTAACCCATACTCTTCTAACCAGGCACTTCCACATTTTTCTAAATTGAACATCATGCAATATCCTCTGCTGAGTACAACCAGCAGAGAACATAAATGACCCCCAAAGCAGTCTTGAGCTGGTTCCTCATCGTGTTGAATCAGCTCCGGCCACTGCACAGTCAAAATGTTACTTGGATCATGTTAAGAGTCTCACTCCTACATCATTACCAGCCAGAACTCTTACACTATCTGGGTCAACATGTGTTGCCAATGAGTCATCAGAGTCACAACTGTACTTATAGACACCTAACTCTGTCTCAATTGACTGGCTGAATAAATCACCAGTCTGTCCCCAGAGACCAACAACAGATGCAATTGTTGAGTCAAATTTATTTGGTTCTACAGTTGTTAACATAAAATGTTCTTTTGTTTCAGTTCTTAGCAGGGTAGATGAATAGGCAGAGGGGGAGCAAGAAAAGGATGTAATTGTTTCTACTGATGAGCTCTTCGTTTCTGCTACTGGTGTTGGTGCTACTGATTTGTCTACTGGTGATACTGATACTCGTACTGTTGTCTCTACTGCTGCTGGCTCTACTGGAGACAATGTGGCTGCTGGTTCCACTACTCTTACTGATAATGAGGAGCTAGCTACTGCTAATATTTCTGCTACTCCTCCTACTGTCTCTGGTATTGCTACTTCAACCACTGATTCTGAAGTGGTTGACGAGATGATAATGGAACCTCCTCCTGTACTCGAAAAGGTCATTGATAATATTGTTAAGGAGGTTCTTGATGTTGATGCTGCTGCCACTACCACTGTTACTCCTCTAACTACTACTACTGAAGTGGTTACTGGTAGTGGCTCACATGATGATGATGATTCTTCCTGGCCTTCATTTCTTCAGGATGTTGGCTATGTTCCAAAAGAGCTACAGATGGATACTGCAGCTTCTGCTATTGTTATTCCTTCTTCTGAGCAGTCATCCACTGCTGCTACTGGTTCTACAGAACCCATTTTGGATACTGGTACCTCTGCTACTGCCACTACTGATTCTTCTCAGGCTACTGCTTCTGCTGAGAAGAAACCATATGTGTGTCAGGTACCAGATCCTGATGAGGTTATACCTAACTTCATTTATAGGGGAGCATCTATCACTCCCAGAGTTGCCTTGCTGGTGGATTGATATGGCCGAAATGGACGGTTTTTATTTGCGCGGTGTCGTTAGACCGCGGCTCGCCAGGATCAGCCACTCGTGGGAGAGGGTACTGTTTTAAATTTATATTTAGCGGGGCCTAAATCTTACTACTCCTTATAAGTAAGGGAAGTATGACCTAGAGTTGTATTTTTGAGATATCAGTAACATCGAACCTATATTGTAGCCTAAGATAGTTAGGGAGTAGTGAATATTTATTTTGGGATTTTCTAGTTTATAAGATAGATAAAGTAAATGCGATAAAATTTGTAATTCAAAAAAGGTTAAAGTAAGTGCATACTATGACTTCATCAGTTATTCTGCCGAGATTATGGAATGCTGGCTCATGAATAGGCAGAGGCCCTGTATTCATTACACTGGTCCTAAACGCCCCTGTCATAAGACATGTCACTGGGTACTACGTTAGGCTTGAAGATTCTAAATAGACAGCAACGTCCCTTACCCCTGACGCCCGTGTAGTCTGACTATAGGCATACACGTTCAGATGGCTCATCCAATTGAGCGACTCGGTTGGGTAACGTATTAACATTTCGAAATCGTCTAAACTTTCTTAAGCATAATAGAATACATGGTTTACCATATTCGAGAGACGTGATGTGTTTCAATGCTTTCGTTAATGATTGGTAAAAGATAGTTAGGCCCTTAAAAAGAGTTCAACCATAAAGAACACCATGGCCAAGTCAAGTCTGACTTTCATGAACACGTTTGGTTATCCTAACGGTCCAATCCTTTATGTGTCTAAACAAACAGTTCCTTAATTAACTAAGAATCCCTCAAGTGGGGTGCAATGCTTGAGACCGCATTATAGTGCAGTGTACTGGTCAACACTAACCGTGTTCCCTGGCCTTACTTAGCAGAGGTACAGCTTACAACAACCGCTGTGCTTCAGCGTGCACATACGAAGTTTATATGCTTGGTGACTACACTAGCATGGTCTAGGACCGACAATGTACTAGGGGCCTAGTCAGATGTTTCACTACGAAAGAGTCCTCAGTCAGAATCCAAAGCTCGATAGACTTACTACAACCGGTATGCCTCGGTCGATCTTACGTTGTATCCGATAAACTTCTCTTACCAAGGGGTGACACAGATAGTATACTCTGAATCGCGGTTCGCGACTTCCCAATAACAGAGCCTATAACTACGTTCTATTAGTTGGAAAAGCGATTGAGTTTAAAGCATTATCGGAAAGCATTTCAACAGCATACACAGACCATAATATTATTTCAGCATTATAACTGCTTACATCATAGCATACACTAAAGATAACTACTCGCTAATCATGGCAATAATATCATAAAACATTATATAAGATAAAGGATAGAAGTACCAGTAGATTAAACGAGTTCTGAATACAAAAGTGACAACTTCAAGACTCCAGACCGCTCCTAATATAATCTTCAGCGTTCGCCTCCGGGTACTTAATTTCCCGCTCGGAGGTGAGAAGGCCTTAAAAGTATGACTAATATTGTACAAGAGAGAGAAAGAAGTGAATTGAAGAGTGTGTTGTATTGAATGACAAAGACCCTTTAAATAAACTTGAAAATTGCCAAATACGCCTGGCAGGCCGTTTGGCAGGCCGTATGGCAGGCCTTATGCAAGGCAGGCCGTTTGGTGGCTCGTGTGGTGGCACATATATGGCAGGCTGTTTCCATACTGGCAGGCCGTATGGCAGGCCGTTTGGCTTGCTGGTCAGCCTTGATTCCCTGGATCGTAACTTGATTTCTTGTCTTTCACCGTTTTCGCTCTAGAATCTTCGTTTTAGCTCCGATTCTCTTGATTCTTTTTGCTCCATCTTCGTAATTACTTGTTCTTCAATTCTAACTGACGAAGTGGGTATTTTTCCGATAAAGTTCGAATCTTTCTTGTTTTTGGGCCTTAATATCGGGGTGAAAACGTGACTTTTTAGCCGATATCAAATATCCCACACTTAGACTTTTGCTTGTCCTCAAGCAAACTCTCATTTTAAAGAATCTTTTCGGTGTTTATTTTCTAATAGCCTAAGCGGTTTGCTTTTATTATAAGAGCAAAAAGATAAGGTGAGTCATCTTTGTTAGGATTGAAATTATCTCTGCAAGCATGCGAGGAGGTTACATGACATAGGCTAGCTTTCACGGGTCACTCAAATCACTCAAGTGTTTAGGGTTCCCTATAGATCTAAGAAATGAATACGCTCATAGCTAGTCATGCTGCACCCATCGTCATAGGCTTGATAAAGACTCAAATCCTTGCTGCTAACGCGAGAACGGTAGTAATCTCAGCTTTATGGGTTATTTGTCAATGATGGAGAAGGAATTTTGGAGTGGTAGTGAAGTTGTTTTTGAAGGGTGAGATAAAAGGGTAATATAGTCTTTATACAGACTTTTATTCGGATAGATAGGAGTGTTGAAGTATTTTGAGAAGCATTTTTGAACTTTTTCTTCATTTGATAATCATTTTTGGTCGAGTTCTCTTTGGCATTTCTCTTATTTAGTTCTATCATTTTTTTTTATTTTTTTCTTTTTTTTGGAGACTTCATCTCGAGAAACTTTTTGCCGGTAAACTTTTTCAAGACCTTTGCCATGATACTTGAGAGGTTCATAACATTGGGTTTTCGGAAGGAATCTCATTTTCTGGGTTTTCTGAGAAATAGTAAAGATGATATGGATGTGATGGTGGAGTAGAAGTAGTGGAGGTGTGGAAGGCTTATGTTTGATAAATGGGTAGCTATTTTGATTACAACCGAACCACGCTTTGTTGCTTGGAGATGTAGATCTAAAGCAAGTTCTGATTCTGAGCACAGACATCGGCACTCTCAACGGAAAATAGTGAAACATTAAAAATGAATGCTGGTCTTATTTGAGGTGCCTCACCATAATCAATTTAGGTCGATAATGCCTTAGTCATGCAATGCTCTATTAGAGATTTCAATCTCACAAGATTTCCACCTTACTTAAGCCTTATTTTTATTGACAAACGTTTTAGGTTTTAAAAAATACTTTTTCGAAAAGGGTTTGTTTTGCAAAAAAATTTGAAATTTGGCTTAAGGACTTGGAATCTTTGTAATGGTTTATTATGATATAGCATAAAAAGATACCAACATCCCACACTTAGACGAACATTGTCCTCAATGTTCCTAGTGTATCCCACACTTAGGAGTTTTAGTTGAAGATTTAGGAGTGTTTGTCTAGTGTTTTAATTGGGTGTTATCCCACAATTAGTGATAAGCTAGGATGCGGTATGGTTTGAATCTTGAGCTAGTAGCGAAAAGAAAGAAATACCTCGAGCAGATGCGGCTGGTTTCCTTGCTTCTTTATCGGCTCATTTGTCATCCTTTATTCTTCTACTCTACTTTATTGCACGGGTTGCCTCCCGGGAAGCGCTTTTGTTTAAGGTCGTTGGCTCGACCGTAGTGATTCTTCAAAAAGCAAACATTCCTTGTTGATGGTTGTGATTTTGGTCTTCTAGAGGGAATGTGAGTCTTGGTGGATAAGTCCGGAGAAAGTGTCGGACCAATAGTGGGAACAAGTCAGGTACTTCTCTTGAAGATCTTCTGAACGATAAGTAGTGCGCAGTTTCGGCTCTTGATAAGTCTTGAAGTCCGATGAGAATATGATCCACAGCTCTGCTGGTTGACCCATGAATGTCAATCATGGTTGCAGTGCTGGTGTTGATGATTTCCCTGACTGGATGCTCATTTTGGAGGTCTTCAAACAACGTAAGAAACTGTATCTTTAGAATCTCGAAGTCTTTGAAACGGTGATCTCCACAGTAAGAGTCTGTAGCTTTGCACAGATTAGTTAAAAGACGAAGCTGGAAAGAAGTGAACAGCAATCCTGATTCGAGTATTAATTTCACCGTCTTTGAGTATATCTCTCGACATCCAGCTTTAAATATGAAACTAGGATATGTAGATTCGTGGAAGATGTAGTGACCCGTCCTAATCCACCTGGACGAAGTCATCAGTATTTGGTTCCAAAGCGAGGTGCTGTCCTAAATATGCCATGAATGACTCCATGTAATATGAGCAAATGCACAGCGGAAGATTTCTTTCATACCTGAGAATAAACATGCTTAAAAGTGTCAACCAAAAGGTTGGTGAGTTCATAGGTTTATCATAACAATCATTTCAATATATTAATAGACCACAAGATTTCCGTTTATAAATATATGTACACTCGCAAGTGTATAAAAGTATTCTATAAGTTGTAGGCACCCGGTAACAAGCCTTAACGTTCCTGTTTTACCCTCTGAAGTACACCAGATCAGGTGTGTTTAAAATAACCTCGAATACTAAAGCATCCCATAGTCAGGATGGGGTTTGTCAGGCCCAATAGATCTATCTTTAGGATTCGCGCCTACCGTACATAGACAAGTAGTTTAATGTTACCAAGCTAAGGGTATATTTCTGGTTTAAACCCACATAGAATTAGTTTTAGTACTTGTGCCTATTTCGTAAAACATTTATAAAACAGCGCATGTATTCTCAGCCCAAAAATATATAAAAAGGGAGTAATGAAACTCACGTATCAATATTGAGATTCAATATTGCAGGAAAGTACGTAGACGCAACGGAGATGACAAACACTAAATTGACCTCACGAGCATACCCATGAACCATACCCATCACCTCCATAGCTATAACCCATATTTTCCTTAGCCCTATCCCGCTCCCAACACGTGTTTTAAAATCACTCGCGCGTATCCTTGTCGTAGTATTTTATGTGTAATACTAATTAATAATATTACTACTAATAACAATAATAATAATAATAATAATAATAATAATAATCTTAATAATAATAATAATAATAATAATAATAATAATAATAATAATAATAATAATAATAATAATAATAATAATAATAATAATAATAATAATAATAATAATAATAGTTTAAATAAATAATATACCGAGTATATATCCTAGATAGAGAGATCGAGTGATATAGGATGAATGAATCCGGTCGAACAAATTTGAGTTTTATAGACCAGATCCGGGACCCACACCCCCACAATCACGGAGGGTTCATTAGTAAATGGTACGTAATTGCGGAGCTACTCTGGCCCAATTCACTCGCAAATCATATAATGGATGCTAATATTTAACTTATATTTTATATATAATATATTTTATTTATATAATTAATTATATATTATATTATATTTACGTGCATAGTTAAATTGTAATTTTTACTAAAATGACTCTTACGTTGTCACTCGACTCATGTACCACTTTCGGTTTTTCGAGCGCACTTTCGTACGTTTAGAAAACTAGCCTTTTACGTTACGCGACGTGTACCTTTATTAATAATTAGACTTAAATTAATAGAAAACTAACCCACTCAAAGTGTAACTTAATTTTTTTAGTGTTTGGTCATTTACTTCTATAAATCAAAGTCTCGTTATTTAACAAAACGTATTTAATAATATTAGTTTAATTTAAAACGTTTTATGACTAAATTAAAATATATATATACATAATATATATAGGTTTGAAATATTTTTACAATAATACAACATTTAGATTTTCAAAACTAATTATATTTCAAAGTATAATTTAAGATCGTTTACATAATCGAATATATTATATCATATAACGTTTACGCCTTAAAACTTAATTTGATAATATTCTTTTATGTAACAATGTTTATTTTTAATTTCCTTAAACTTTCTAAATAATATATCTTAATATCTATCGAATCAAATAAACAAATGTTACTATTGTTTTCTTAACAAATTGAAATAATATATTTTTAATAAACATGTTGTTAACACATGTTGCAAGTTATTTATGTACTTAGTTCTAACAATTACCATTTCCACCTGTTGTATATATTCAATTCACGTTATTTAAACAAAACCTTTTTAAATAACAAATTCTATCCTATCGAGAAACGTTTTCGTTTAATAAAGTTAAGTCATATAATACATAAGTCATAATGGTTCCCAGTTTCTAACTTATAGTTCAATCGTGTATCGTAAGGTTAAATCTAAAGGATAATCAAATGTACATAATCATTTTAATGTAACATATCAAATGGGTTTGTCTAGTCGACTAACCTTATCCCAATTATTCTTTCTATATGATCAATCATTATGAAAGTCGAATAATTAACTTATTAACAGCACGAGAAAATTTTTGTAAAATATGTATTAGAGATCAAACAGGAATCTTCACTAACTTTTGTCTAACTCTGGTTAGGTGATACTTTGTTCTTACTTGTAAATTACTTTATGATTTATTCCGAATATCGTTAAAAAGAAACAATTTCTCAAATTAATGTGGGCTTCGTAATAGAGACTCGTAATCATGATTCAATGTATCTAATAATTCAATCATATGATATTATCTTTTAATTCCGTCAATAACTTTATTGAACAAATATCGAAACAAACTCGTTTATGTAAAGTATTATATATTTAATACTTTGTTAACGTTTTCAATTAATAAGTATATATTATATACATATCAGTATACACATAAATGTTCGTGAATCGTTAGGCATGGTCAAAGGGTAATTGATTACATGAATATGGATTTCAAAACTTTCGAGACTCAATATTATAGATTTTGCTTATCGTGTCGGAAACATATAAAGATTAAAGTTTAAATTTGGTCGGAAATTTCTGGGTCGTCACAGTACCTACCCGCTAAAGAAATTTCGTCCCGAAATTTGATCTAGGTCGTCATGACTAACAATAAGAATGTTTTTATAACGAATTTGAGTTGATAATCAGAGTTTTATCATCATTGAGTAATATGGATAAAACGATTTGGTTACTCGAAGCGTACGAGTGAAGCTATCACAAAAGAGTGAAATGATGTAAATAGAGATTCGTCTTAACTTTTGACGTTGTCTTGGTTGAATTCCGAAATTCAAGAGATTTAAGGAAATCCTCTAATCAGAAAGAAAATGTATTAGCACCAATTATTAGCAACTGTTGGAATTACGAAAGAACAAAAATATTAAGGAAATATTTCCGTGATATGCTTAGAGGTTAAGTAGAATGAAAGAGTCGTGTGACATGACACATGATGACGTTATGATCTGTGAATCATCATGTTCCATTAGAAACTCAGCATGACTTACTGTAATATAATCACGTTGATCAAGTGTCATTATATTATACTAATTCATGCATCAATTTCTTTACATTTCTCCAGAATTCATTCATAAATTAAACTTAAATTTTATAGAAGTTTTCAATATAATGAAACACAGGAAGCACGAAGTGGTATATAATTTCGGACGAGAATATTTATGAAAATATCCTCAGAAATATCGAAGATATTTATGATGATATTTTGGAATTTCCAAGTTCGAAGGTTGATGAAGAAAAATTTTCCGCAAGATTTTAACATGACTTCGGAGCAAGATATTCGTTGAAGGTTTCATCGGATCCAGAATTACCTGGATTCTTTGAATATAGGGTATGGTCATTGTATTTGTCCTTAGTCTCCTTCGTGGTTATCTCAATTCGTTTTCCAGTTTCAACTTTTCTGAGTTTTTCCAACATACTATTCTTTATCATCAAATTTCCAGCGATTAAGGTCATTTACGGTTGCCTACAGTTTCTGCTGCTTCATTCAGCTTTTTCAACATTTAGAGTATTGATTTGTAGACTGAGTGCTTTTCAGAATTTCAGAATGAAAGATCATAATTCTAAGAGATAAATGTTATACATATAACTGTTGATGTAAATATGCTGTGAGTTTTCAAAGTACCGATTGCTGATTCCCGGTAATTGGTATGGCAATTCTTGTTACAAGATGCGGATGAGTACATGATGAGACTTCAATAGATAAATATAGTGATTTTTCAGAGGGATTTAAGCCAAGGAGCAACGAGGTTGCTGGTACGTCTGCTGGTAATATGATGGAATATAAAAAGTTCCCCGGTAACAATAAAAGAGCACGCATATATATCAAGGTTATAATAAGGTTGTTTCAAACGAAAAGTCGAAGTTGACTTGCTGGAGCTGTGACAAAGTTGGCTAATTTGGAAAGAGATTTGAAAAGTTATTTTCGGTAATAATAACGTTAAAAGAATTAGCACAGTTGCGCGTTAAACGTTTACTCAATTTCTGAGAGTTTTCAGGTGCATAACTATATGCATCAATCTTTCCTTCCCGTAGATGAAGTGCGGTTGGTTTATCCTCTCGATTGAGGTGTTTTCAAGAATCATGAAAGGTTTGAACGCAGATTGTAATCATCAAGATGCAAATGAGGTTTAAGATGAAATCAAGTGGCAAACTTGAAGAAATGTTTAGTTTCATATGTTATATTTATTATTTTTAATTCATTTTAATTGTCCAATGTTATTAGTCCACAGTCGATAGTCCACAGTTGATAGTCCAATAATTCATATATAATTTAATATATAATATTCGAATTAATTAATACATATCGTGACCCGTGTACATGTCTCAGACTCGATCACAACTCAAAGTATATATATTATTATAGAATCAACCTCAACCCTGTATAGTGAACTCGATCATTACAGCATATAGAGTGTCTATGGTGATTCCAAATAATATATATAGATGTGTCGATATGATATGTCAAAACCTTGTATACGTGTCCCGATATTTAAAGTGCGTAAAATAAATAACAGAAATTAAATGACGATAAATAAAGTGCGTAAAGTAAATAACAGAAATTAAATGACGATAAATAAAATTGCGATAATTAAATTGCTATAAATAAACTGCGATAAATAAAATGTAATCAGTTAGCTAGGAACAGTTAGTTAGGATTTCGTTAGCGTGGATTCTTAACAAAATTTCTCATAGTTATTTTGTTTATTTCTAACAAATTTTATTTTGTTCAATGTTTTCTTCATTATGCCACTTGTCGGATTCTGATAGGTCAAAATCCAAATATAAAATCGAATGAAAATGGTTATTCTGTGATGAACGGATTCGTATATCTGTGGGTGTAAGTAGGATAGTAAATGACTGTTGAATCAGATTCGAAGAATGTACAGTATAACTTATTAATATGAAATCTAAATATTCCTCGGGTATTACCTACCCGTTAAAATAATTTCACCATTAACAGTTTGTACAAAAGAATTTTTAATTACAATCTTTATGAAAATATATATACATATATATTTTCTTCAGATGTAATCATGGATTTAATGAGTCAATATTATATTAAACTCATTTGATTTACCGTTAGAACAAGAATATATAATCTCTAAAACATTAGAGATTACATAATCGCCATGTCAAACGAAGATAAATGATGTAGAATGATTCGTAGGACGATGATTATACTCTAGATACAGAATGAGATGTTGAGACATGGATTGTTGAAACTTGGGCTGTTGGTGGTACGGGTGCCATTGGTGCTGAGGCTGGTGATGTTACTGGTGTTGATGATGTTGCTGATGCTGGTAAATTTTGCACCATATTCTCCAAATTGATTACTCGAGCGCGACGTTCGTTGACTTCTTCTATTATTCCGGGTTGATTGTCGGTCAGAACGAGCGGATGAATAAGATCTAGAATTCGAGATAGTATATAATCAAGACGAGGTATTCTAGAAATGAGAGAGAAAATGGTATTACGAGCAGGTTCGCCGGTAAGTGCTTCAGGTTCCTCTTCGGATTCCTCCTCTCCCTCTATTTCTTCACTGGAATCCTCTTCTTCCATTTCTGGGTCGTCTATAGACTGTGATTCGACACCCATCTCGATATCGTCAGCTGGTGGTAATGACTCATCATCGGAAGTGATCCGTCTGGTGGAAATAGCAAACATCTCTGCCTGTCCAGAAAGATCGGTTGGTCGGTCAATTTTGAAGGTAACGCTCTCCCCATGTGATTGTAAGATCATGGTTTGATTGTACACATCAATGACAGTCCTAGCCGTATTCATGAAAGGTCTTCCTAACACTATTGGGGTGTGTAGGTCTTCCTTAATATCCATTACTACGAAATCTGTAGGATACAAGAATTTTTCGACTTTCACCAAGACATTCTCAACTATGCCCTTAGGATATCGAATTGTATGATCGGCAAGTTGGATTGTCATTTTGGTTGGTGACAAGTCTCCTAACTCTAATCTCTTGTAGAGAGAGTAGGGGATTAGGTTGATACTTGCTCCTAAATCTGCTAGCGCATGAATGGTTCCAGATTGGTAGATTGAACACGGGAAAACGAATCGACCCGTATCTCCTAGCTTAGGTGGTAGAGAGTTTCTGAGTAATGCAGAGCATTCTTCACTCAGTGGAATTTTTTTAGAGTCTGGTATCCTCTCCTTTGTAGATAGAAGCCTTCGGATGTATCTCTTCTGGTTGGGAACTTTAGACATAGTGTCCAAGAATCTTCCATCAAGTTTGAAGGAATCAAGCTTGGATGGTTCTTCTTGTAGCCTTCCAGGATAAGGTATGCGAACTGGAGTTTCACGGGTCAGCTTCTGAGTATATGTTGATTTGTTCTTGAGCCTAGTTGACCTTCTCTGTGGTTCTTCCTCTGGGATTACGGAATCTATTTGCTTTGCTTCTTCTATGTGGGA
The DNA here is from genome assembly GCF_046630445.1 of Rutidosis leptorrhynchoides. Taxonomy (NCBI): domain Eukaryota; kingdom Viridiplantae; phylum Streptophyta; class Magnoliopsida; order Asterales; family Asteraceae; genus Rutidosis; species Rutidosis leptorrhynchoides. The sequence continues at coordinate 40,535,836 of NC_092341.1, read as the reverse complement.
ATTCTGGATAGTATTACTTGGCAATCTTCCATGCGATCGGGTTTCAAGGCGTTGTGATAACTGTCCGAGTTGCGTTTCCAAACTTTTGAGCAGAGCCAATTGATTTCTCATTAGTATCTCCGTATGATCTTGTCTGGTTGCAGTTCTGTGATTTAACTGTTGTTGTCCTTGGATGAACTGAGTTAACTGATCATCAGCTCTGAGAGTGGGGTTAGCTGCTTTTGTAATCTGGGTGGTAGGGGAATTCTCCTCAACTGGGGGACCAGTGAGTAGAAGTGGTTGATCGTAGGTCAATTGAGATTGTTGGGCTGGATAAGGTGGATAGCGATAGCGGAAAGGTTGATTGCTTCGCTGAAATTGATTAACCCTTTGTGGTTGATTGAATCCGGGATTTGGTGAACGATCTGGGTATTGAACGTAACAGACTGAACCGTCAGGGTTTTCGTACTCAACTTGATAGTCTTCAGTAGGTTGCAGGTTGGTACAATTAACACAAGCCTGAGCTTGGTTAACCTGCTGCGATTGCGTCTTCAATTCTCAGAGTTGCTTGACAAGAAATTCCATCTTATCTGTGAGGGATTTGATGGCCTCCGTTTGATTGTTAAGTGCAGAGAGTGGGGCATATGATGAAGTTGTTTCTCTACTGTTCCAGTCATGATAATGCATCGTCATGTTCTCGAGCAATTCCCATGCTTCATCTGCGGTTTGGTTCATCAGATTCCCTTGAGCTGCTGCATCGATCGCGGTCCTATGATTTACAGTAAAACCATTGTAGAAGGTACAGATTTGGGTTGACCGTTCTAACTGGTGATTAGGGCACTTCTTCAGCAGGGTTTTGAAACGCTCCAATGCAGTGTAAAGAGATTCATCATAACTTTGTTTGAAGTTAATGATGTCATTCTTCAGTTTGGTGTGTTTAGAAGGAGGGAAATATTTGGTTAGGAATTTAGTCGCCATCTCCGTCCATGACGTGATGGAATCTTTTTCCAGTCCTTCAAACCAAGTTTGAGCATGATGAGTGAGAGAATAGGGGAACAAGTATAGTTGGACTATATCTTGTCCTATCCCTGGCTGTTTGTAGGAGTTCGAAAGAGATATGAATTTATCAAGGTGAGAATTAGGATCGTCATTCGGTAATCCATGAAACTGACAGCTATTCTGAATGAGCTGGATGATGTGATGTTTTAACTCAAACGAGTGTCCTTGAATCTCTGGAAATATGATTGGTCCTCCTCGACCTTCAATTGAGGGTTTCGTGTTTTCTGCTAAAGTAACGCGTAACGCCATTTGGTTTCTGATTCGTGCTTCCTTGCGTGCTTTAGAGATTATTGCGTCTGGATCAGGTACAAATAACAACGGCCCTGGTCTAGATCGGGTTTGGGTCATACACTAGGTATGCCTTTTTGTTTTTAATTTTCGCAAATAAGCTAAATTATAATAATCTAAACTAAACTAATCTAATTCTAAGGTAATCTAATTTAATCTAAGCCAATCTAAGGTAATCTAAGGTGGTCTAATCTAAGGTAAACTAGAGTAATCTAAAGTAATCTAATCTAATCTAATTAATTAACTATCCTGTGGTGGAATATGTTTTTGGTTCTGGCTACTGATTCCCTGGTATTTCGGTAACAAAGTTCTGCACAAACTATTCAACAAACTAAGTGGCCAGGCCGACTACTGAGAGGCAGGATCCTTTTGGTCCCAATATAATTAGCGACTGTTCAGAAAATCCAATAACTAAGTCCATGTATAATTGTCTTTCTTAGACACCACTAAATGCTTGTGAATAAGTTCGATTGAAAACAGTATTTCCTGATACCAGCTTCCCAGCAGCGGCACCAAAAACTAGTTAGTATATCCTGATATGGCCGAAACGGACGGTTTTTATTTGCGCGGTGTCGTTAGGCCATGGCTCGCCAGGATCAGCCACTCGTGGGAGAGGGTACTATTTTAAATTTATATTTAGCGGGGCCTAAATCTTACTACTTCTTATAAGTAAGGGAAGTATGACCTAGAGTCTTATTTTTGAGATATCAGTAACATCGAACCTATATTGTAGCCTAAGATAGTTAGGGAGTAGTGAATATTTATTTTGAGATTTTCTAGTTTATAAGATAGATAAAGTAAATGCGATAAAATTTTTAATTCAAAAAAGGTTAAAGTAAGTGCATACTATGACTTCATCAGTTATTCTGCCAAGATTATGGAATGCTGGCTCATGAATAGGCAGAGGCCCTGTATTCATTACACTGGTCCTAAACGCCCCTGTCATAAGACATGTCACTGGGTATCGCGTTAGGCTTGAAGATTCTGAATAGACAGCAACGTCCTTTACCCCCGACGCCCGTACAGTCTGACTACAGGCATACACGTTCAGACGGCTCATCCAATTGAGCGACTCGGTTGGGTGACGTATTAACATTCCGAAATGGTCTAAACTTTCTTAAGCATAATAGAATACATGGTTTACCATATCCGAGAGACGTGATGTGTTTCAATGCTTTCGTTAATGATTGGTAAAAGATAGTTAGGCCCTTAAAAAGAGTTCAACCATAAAAAACACCATGGCCAAGTCAAGTCTGACTTCCATGAACACGTTCGGTTATCCTAACGGTCTAATCCTTTATGTGTCTAAACAAACAGTTCCTTAATTAACTAAGAATCCCTTAAGCGGGGTGCAATGCTTGAGACCGTGTTATGGTGCAGTGTACTGGTCAACACTAACCGTGTTCCATGGCCTTACTTAGCAGAGGTACAACTTACAACAACCGCTGTGCTTCAGCGTGCACGTACGAAGTTTATATGCTTGGTGACTACACTAGCATGGCCTAGGACTGACAATGTACTAGGGGCCTAGTCAGATGTTTCACTATGAAAGAGTCCTCAGTCGGAATCCAAAGCTCGATAGACTTACTACAACCGGTGTGCCTCGGTCGATCTTACATTGTATCCGATAGACTTCTCTTACCAAGGGGTGACACAGATAGTGTACTCTGAATCGGGGTTCGCGACTTCCCAATAACAGAGCCTATAACTACGTTCTATTAGTTGGAAAAGCGATTGAGTTTAAAGCATAATCGGAAAGCATTTCAACAGCATACACAGACCATAATATTATTTCAGCATTATAACTGCTTACATCATAGCATACACTAAAGATAACTACTCACTAATCATGGCAATAATATCATAAAACATTATATAAGATAAAGGATAGAAGTACCAGTAGATTAAACGAGTTCTGAATACAAAAGTGACAACTTCAAGACTCCAGACCGCTCCTAATACAATCTTCAGCGTTCGCCTCCGGGTACTTAATTTCCCGCTCGGAGGTGAGAAGGCCTTGAAAGTATGACTAATATTGTACAAGAGAGAGAAAGAAGTGAATTGAAGTGTGTGTTGGAATGAATGACAAAGACCCTTTAAATAGACTTGAAAATTGCCAAATACGCCTGGCAGGCCGTTTGGCAGGCCGTATTTGGCAGGCCGTATGCAAGGTAGGTCGTTTGGTGGTTCGTGTGGTGGCACGTATATGGCAGGCCATTTCCATACTGGCAGGCCATATGGCAGGCCGTATGGTAGGCCGTTTGGCTTGCTGGTCAGCCTTGATTCCCTGGATCGTAACTTGATTTCTTGTCTTTCACTGTTTTCGCTCTAGAATCTTCGTTTTAGCTCCAATTCTCTTGATTCTTTTTGCACTGTCTTCGTAATTACTTGTTCTTCAATTCTAACCGATGAAGTGGGTATTTTGCCGACAAAGTTCGAATCTTTCTTGTTTTTGGGCCTTAATACTGGGGTGAAAACGTGACTTTTTAGCCGATATCATGGATCAGCTGAATATTGATCCTCAAACTGCCTTAGTGTCAGCCAGCAAATTACCTAGAGAAGATCTGACTGAACTACTATCTCAGCTTGATCGACCAGCAAGAGAAGAGGTATATGAGAGGTTGGCCATATTACAACAAGTTAATGAGTAGCCATACTACCATTACTTTGGTATGGCTCCAGCTGCTTCTCCATGGCCTGGTACTTGGAGGCCTCTCAAGTTCATCATCGATCCTACTACTGGTAAGTGTGTGATGCAGAATGTCCCTGATTCACTAGTACCTTCTGATTCTTCAGCTTCTTCCTCATCATCCTCTTCATCTGATGGTGATGCTGATAAATGTGCTGGTAAGGGCGAGCCAGTCACTCATGATAATGTGACTGATAATGTGACTGGCTCCAAAGACAAACCAGTGGATCTAACTAATGATGCTGATAATGATGCTGACAAGGATACCAGTGGTTTTAAACCTTTTGGTGAAGGTAAAAATGATGGTGATCATGGTGATAAGTCAGATTCTGACCTTCCACCTCCACCACCCCACGGAGGTAGTCCTATTGTCGCTGCTAGTGATCACCCCTCAACCAGTAGTTTTGATGCTAATGAGGTGGCTGCTGAAATGTCCCGTTCTTATTGATTAAAAACGTTCCATATTAATTGATTTCGTTGCGAGGTTTTGACCTCTATATGAGACGTTTTTCAAAGACTGCATTCATTTTTAAACAAACCATAACCTTTATTTCATCAATAAAGGTTTAAAAAGCTTTACGTAGATTATCAAATAATGATAATCTAAAATATCCTGTTTACACACGACCATTACATAATGGTTTACAATACAAATATGTTACAACAAAATAAGTTTCTTGAATGCAGTTTTTACACAATATCATACAAGCATGGACTCCAAATCTTGTCCTTATTTAAGTATGCGACAGCGGAAGCTCTTAATAATCACCTGAGAATAAACATGCTTAAAACGTCAACAAAAATGTTGGTGAGTTATAGGTTTAACCTATATATATCAAATCGTAACAATAGACCACAAGATTTCATATTTCAATACACATCCCATACATAGAGATAAAAATCATTCATATGGTGAACACCTGGTAACCGACAATAACAAGATGCATATATAAGAATATCCCCATCATTCCGGGACACCCTTCGGATATGATATAAATTTCGAAGTACTAAAGCATCCGGTACTTTGGATGGGGTTTGTTAGGCCCAATAGATCTATCTTTAGGATTCGCGTCAATTAGGGTGTATGTTCCCTAATTCTTAGATTACCAGACTTAATAAAAAGGGGCATATTCGATTTCGATAATTCAACCATAGAATGTAGTTTCACGTACTTGTGTCTATTTTGTAAATCATTTATAAAACCTGCATGTATTCTCATCCCAAAAATATTAGATTTTAAAAGTGGGACTATAACTCACTTTCACAGATTTTTACTTCGTCGGGAAGTAAGACTTGGCCACTGGTTGATTCACGAACCTATAACAATATATACATATATATCAAAGTATGTTCAAAATATATTTACAACACTTTTAATATATTTTGATGTTTTAAGTTTATTAAGTCAGCTGTCCTCGTTAGTAACCTACAACTAGTTGTCCACAGTTAGATGTACAGAAATAAATCGATAAATATTATCTTGAATCAATCCACGACCCAGTGTATACGTATCTCAGTATTGATCACAACTCAATCTATATATATTTTGGAATCAACCTCAACCCTGTATAGCTAACTCCAACATTCACATATAGAGTGTCTATGGTTGTTCCGAAATATATATAGATGTGTCGACATGATAGGTCGAAACATTGTATACGTGTCTATGGTATCTCAAGATTACATAATATATAATACAAGTTGATTAAGTTATGGTTGGAATAGATTTGTTACCAATTTTCACGTAGCTAAAATGAGAAAAATTATCCAATCTTGTTTTACCCATAACTTCTTCATTTTAAATCCGTTTTGAGTGAATCAAATTGCTATGGTTTCATATTGAACTCTATTTTATGAATCTAAACCAAAAAAGTATAGGTTTCTAGTCGGAAAAATAAGTTACAAGTCGTTTTTGTAAAGGTAGTCATTTCAGTCGAAAGAACGACGTCTAGATGACCATTTTAGAAAACATACTTCCACTTTGAGTTTAACCATAATTTTTGGATATAGTTTCATGTTCATAATAAAAATCATTTTCTCAGAATAACAACTTTTAAATCAAAGTTTATCATAGTTTTTAATTAACTAACCCAAAACAGCCCGCGGTGTTACTACGACGGCGTAAATCCGGTTTTACGGTGTTTTTCGTGTTTCCAGGTTTTAAATCATTAAGTTAGCATATCATATAGATATAGAACATGTGTTTAGTTGATTTTAAAAGTCAAGTTAGAAGGATTAACTTTTGTTTGCGAACAAGTTTAGAATTAACTAAACTATGTTCTAGTGATTACAAGTTTAAACCTTCGAATAAGATAGCTTTATATGTATGAATCGAATGATGTTATGAACATCATTACTACCTTAAGTTCCTTGGATGAACCTACTGGAAAAGAGAAAAATGGATCTAGCTTCAATGGATCCTTGGATGGCTCAAAGTTCTTGAAGCAAAATCATGACACGAAAACAAGTTCAAGTAAGATCATCACTTGAAATAAGATTGTTATAGTTATAGAAATTGAACCAAAGTTTGAATATGATTATTACCTTGTATTAGAATGATAACCTACTGTAAGAAACAAAGATTTCTTGAGGTTGGATGATCACCTTACAAGATTGGAAGTGAGCTAGCAAACTTGAAAGTATTCTTGATTTTATGAAACTAGAACTTTTGGAATTTATGAAGAACACTTAGAACTTGAAGATAGAACTTGAGAGAGATCAATTAGATGAAGAAAATTGAAGAATGAAAGTGTTTGTAGGTGTTTTTGGTCGTTGGTGTATGGATTAGATATAAAGGATATGTAATTTTGTTTTCATGTAAATAAGTCATGAATGATTACTCATATTTTTGTAATTTTATGAGATATTTCATGCTAGTTGCCAAATGATGGTTCCCACCTATGTTAGGTGACTCACATGGGCTGCTAAGAGCTGATCATTGGAGTGTATATACCAATAGTACATACATCTAAAAGCTGTGTATTGTACGAGTACGAATACGGGTGCATACGAGTAGAATTGTTGATGAAACTGAACGAGGATGTAATTGTAAGCATTTTTGTTAAGTAGAAGTATTTTGATAAGTGTATTGAAGTCTTTCAAAAGTGTATAAATACATATTAAAACACTACATGTATATACATTTTAACTGAGTCGTTAAGTCATCGTTAGTCGTTACATGTAAGTGTTGTTTTGAAACCTTTAGGTTAACGATCTTGTTAAATGTTGTTAACCCAATGTTTATAATATCAAATGAGATTTTAAATTATTATATTATCATGATATTATCATGTATGAATATCTCTTAATATGATATATATACATTAAATGTCTTTACAACGATAATCGTTACATATATGTCTCGTTTAAAAATCATTAAGTTAGTAGTCTTGTTTTTACATATGTAGTTCATTGTTAATATACTTTATGATATGTTTTCTTATCATAGTATCATGTTAACTATATATATATATCCATATATATGTGATCATATAGTTTTTACAAGTTTTAACGTTCGTGAATCACCGATCAACTTGGGTGGTCAATTGTCTATATGAAACATATTTCAATTAATCAAGTCTTAACAAGTTTGATTGCTTAACATGTTGGAAACATTTAATCATGTAAATATCAATCTCAATTAATATATATAAACATGGAAAAGTTCGGGTCACTACAGCTGCTATCTCCACCCTAGCTGTCTATCGAACAGTAGCCAGGATCACACCAGATCTACAATGCACCATCCGCACTACTCTTGTTAATAGAATGACTGAAGCCATACGCAGAGCTGGGGAGGTTACAACTTCATCTATTGAAGCCCAACTCAGACAAGTATGTGTTTTTGCAGATCTTGCGGTGGAAGCCATTGTCAAACAACATGAAGAGGAGGAGGATCTCAAAAGGCGAATCATCTCTTACAATGAGTATGTTGATCGTATTACCCGTCTTCAAGCTGATTTAGATGCTGCTAATCTTAGAATTCTTTTTATTAATGAAGAAAATAGGGTATTGGAAGAGAGATTGGATTCGCAGGAACAGCAAATGGCTACTATGATTCCTGCCTCAGCTTATGTACAAATGGTGGAGGTAATGCAACGAATGGTTGCTCTTCAAGCTGATGTTAGGGCTGATGTCCAACAAATGGCCATGGGTGTTGCTAGGAATGAAGTTCGATCTTCAAACCTCTACCTCAGACAATATAGCATAGATCCTGGTGCCCATCTATCTCCTGCTGATGCTGACTGGAACAGATTTGCTTATTATGTTCCTGAGTCTGATAGTGACCTTGATGCACAAGTCTCCCCAGCTCCTGCTTCTGCCCCTGCTGATGACAAAAAGGGGGAGAAGAACTCTAAAAAGCAATCTAAAAAGAGAAAACAATCTGAGGGGGAGCACGAGCATGAAAAGGCTCTAAAACAGCAAAGGAGGAATGATGATGGTGGTGATGGTACTGGTCAAGGTTCTGGCACTAAGCCCAGTAACGCTCATACTGAAGCAGGTGTCCAGGCAGCTGGTGAATCTTAACCCAGTGTGTCTGCCACATCTGTGGATGATATTGGTTTTGGCAGTAAGCCCAGTGATGTTTCTGAATTGGTTGTTGCTGAATCTTTTGCTGTCTCTCAATCCATTGAACGTAAAATGAAAAGAAAACTGGAGAGGCATCAGAAGAGACAGCAGGAACTAGATGCTACTTTCAATGCTAAATTTGAGGCGTATGCTGCTCTGAAACAACATAAAATTGAGCATGTACGATCCCTAGATCCTGAAAAGCGTGAAATTCATGATGAACTACTCAGCATTGAATAACACAAAAGGGCTGCTTTGAAAAGAAATGCTAAGTTCATGATCAAATATGATAGAAAGAAAGTAAAGTTGTATGCTGAGCGAGCAGACAGAATTAAGAAGATGACACCTGAAAAGATGAGAGATTACTTAGCTTCTACTGAGTCAGGAGGAGTGAGAGCTGATGTATTCATGAAATGGCTAGATGCAATGTTAGAAACCAACCATTCCTCTCTACCAGCATCTTCTGCTCAGCCAGCTACACAACAACAGCCAGCAGAAATTATAAACCTTGATGACGATGATACTCAGGGGGAGCACCTAGCAATTGTTCACTATCTGCCTCTACAAGAACCAGTATCAACACAAGAACCATCAGCTAAACCCATGCCAATCGACAAACAAAGAGTGAAATCTGCTACTAGGGACAACCAGCCCCTAAGGAAAGGACCCCTATTTGAGGCAGCTGATGAAGATACTGTGGCAGTTGTGCCAGCTGATACTAATCAGTCAGCTGGTACTGAAGACACAGCAAGGAGTGCTGTGATAGAAGACCCAGCCAGTAGTGTGCTGCTGAGTGAAACAAGTGTTGAAGACCCAGCCAAGGGGGCTGAGCTGGGTGTTAAACAAGATACTGATACTGTTGATCCTGCTGATTTTACAGTCTGGGGCAGAGGAGATCATCTGTTTGTTCAATCACCTATCTCTCCCCGGACTCTTGCTTATTTTGACAGAACACAGGATGAACGTATTAATCAGTTCTCAGTAAATTCTTCTGGCATAGCAGAATCAATCATGTATCCTCCATCTTCCCCAAAACATCATGATAAACACACAACTTGGGAAGATGACTCAGTTGCCCAAGGTGAGCCAAATCTAAGAAGGATGAATCCAGATGAAAGAGAGGCTTACAGGCTGGAGATCACTGTACCTGAATTGCTTGAGCAAAGACAAGCAGCTATTTCTGAAAGGATACGCCAAGTTAGATTGCTGCATCATCCTTGATAATGCTAAAAATGAACATATATTTCATAGCATTATTCCTCAAGAAAGACAAGCTTTTAGTTGCAATTGTTCTATTTACAAGTTATATTCGTTTAAATAATAAAAGGAGAAGACAAAAGACAGATTCGACGAATTGAAGATGCAAACGACCAAAAAGCTCAAAAGTACAAAATACAATCAAAGAGGTTCCAATTATTGATGAGAAATGTCTCAAAATTACAAGAATACAAGATTCAAAACGCAAAGTACAAGATATTAAATTGTACGCAAGGACGTTCAAAAATTCAGAACCGGGATCAGAGTCAACTCTCAACGCTCGACGCAACGGACTAAAAATTACAAGTCAACTATACACATGAATATAATATAATATATAATTAATTCTTAAAATTAATATATATATATATATATATATATTATATTATATTTAAAAACCGTCGGCATAAGAAAACAAGCTTATGTGAGCTGTAAATAGAGGCGATGCGATCGCATGGCCTGGAGGAAGAAACTCCATGCGATCGCATGAGCATCTTTTCCAGCCCACATGCCTATAAAAATCGAGCTTTGGTGCACCATAAAACACATCTTTTTCTCTTCATTACTCAACGTATTATATATATATATATATATATATATATATATATATATATATATATATATATATATATTATAATTTTAATTTTAATTTTAATTCTAATAATAAGGGTATGTTAGCGAATGTTGTAAGGGTGTAAGTCGAAATTCTGTCCGTGTAACGCTACGCTATTTTTAATCATTGTAAGTTATGTTCAACCTTTTTAATTTAATGTCTCGTAGCTAAGTTATTATTATGCTTATTTAAGCCGAAGTAATCATGTTGTTGGGCTAAAAATACTAAAATTGGGTAATTGGGCTTTGTACCATAATTGGGGTTTGGACAAAAGAACGACACTTGTGAAAATTAGACTATGGGCTATTAATGGGCTTGATATTTGTTTAACTAAATGATAGTTTGTTAATTTTAATATAAAGATTTACAATTGGACGTCCCTATAAATAACCATATACACTCGATCGGACACGATGGGCGGGATATTTATATGTACGAATAATCGTTCATTTAACCGGACACGGGAATGGATTAATAGTCTATGGAATTATTAAAACAGGGGTGAAATTATGTACAAGGACACTTGGCATAATTGATAACAAAGTATTAAAACCTTGGGTTACACGCAGTCGATAACCTGGTGTAATTATTAAATAAAGCATTAAAACCTTGTTACAGTTTAAGTCCCCAATTAGTTGGAATATTTAACTTCGGGTATAAGGATAATTTGACGAGGACACTCGCACTTTATATTTATGACTGATGGACTGTTATGGATAAAAACTAGACGGACATATTAAATAATCCAGGACAAAGGACAATTAACCCATGGGTATAAAACTAAAATCAACGCGTCAAACATCATGATTACGGAACTTTAAATAAGCATAATTCCTTTATTTCGTATTTAATTGCACTTTTAATTATTGCACTTTTATTTATTGTCATTGTATTTAATTGCACTTCTAATTATTGTATTCTTTAATTATCGCAAGTTTATTTTATCGCACTTTTATTTATCGCAATTTCATTATCGTTATTTAATTTACGCTTTAAATTAAGTTGTATTTATTTTTAATATTTTACATTAGGTTTTAACTGCAACTAAAGTTTTAAAATCGACAAACCGGTCATTAAACGGTAAAAACCCCCCTTTATAATAATAATATTACTTATATATATATATATTTGTATTTTTATAAATTAAAACTAATATAGCGTTAAGCTTTGTTTAAAGATTTCCCTGTGGAACGAACCGGACTTACTAAAAACTACACTACTGTACGATTAGGTACACTGCCTATAAGTATTGTAGCAAGGTTTAAGTATATCCATTCTATAAATAAATAAATATCTTGTGTAAAATTGTATCGTATTTAATAGTTTTTCCTAGTAAAATATAAGCTATTTCATATACACCTCGCAAGACATCAAGTATTTTTGGCACCGCTGCCAGGGATACATATCTGCTTAAAAGCCGGAAGCGCAACGCTAAATATAAAAAAAAAGATTTTTATTTTTAGTTTACTTTTATAAAAAAATACGCTTTTATAAAAATACGTTTTAAATATTCAAAAATATAAAAAGAAAAAAATATATAAATATTTTTAAGAGTTTATTAAATATATAAGTTATATAAAAGTTTCTTTATCTTTATTTTATAAAAATATAAGTTTTATTTAATTTATATAAATTTATTACATAATTATATAAAACAGAAAATACAAAACAGAAAAAAAAAATTTAAAAACTCTCACGGCCTGGTACTGTAGCAGCCCAGACCGTGGCCCAAAATCTTTGCTCATGCGATCGCATGAGCCAAAAGGCATAACTTCATGCGATCGCATGAAGACACCTGACACGCCACAGTAAAACCCTAACAGCATTAAATACGGAGTAATTAATTTTTTTTTTTTTAATTATAACCCTAATTAGGTTAGTGTATTAATTTAATTAGTTATTAGTTTTTATTATTATTTTGTTTAATTAGTTTAATTAGTTTAATTAAAATTAATAATTTTATAAAATAAATAATATAAAAATAATATTTTTATAAAAATTGTAATTTTTACAACTTTTAGTATATTTTTATATTTTGTCTCCTTTTAATTGTTTTTAGCGTAATTTTTGTATTTTTTGTTCGTATTTAGTTTTAAGTCATAGTTTTTGCCATAGTTATTTTTACTTCTAGATTTTTAGGCTTTACCGTAAAAACCCTTAAGTGCTTTTTCTTTAGACTAAGATTTAGGTGCTTTAGAATTTTGCGACGCCGTTTTTAAGTTTTTAGTACCTTTAAATTACGAAAAATTATTTTAAGTGGTTAAATTGATAGACATCAAAATTTTCTGGTTCGTAGTAATAGTTGGATTTGTACGTGGACCTGGTTATTGGAGCCAAACAGTACTCAATTATATTGAGACCAAACGAATCCTGCCCCTCTGCTGCATCTTTTGGCTATTCAAAACGTGGGCAAAATCAGAAAAGTCTATTAATTGGATAACTTATATAATTTTTCTTTCCTTTTAAAAACTAATAGGATATTCAGTGAATGCACTGAGCAAGACGTTCACCACCTTTTGTACGTTCACCACCTGTAACTCGATTAAGACATCTAGCTAATATTGTCGCCGTTGATTTTCCTTTAGAATCGTCATCCAGTCGACCAAGTACTCCAATTCAAATTTTCGATAATCCATTTTTGAACCCGACCTCACAATTGAGAATTCGGAGAATATTCAGGGACGATTCATAGATCCTGAACCATTAATTTTTCCTCTGGAACCACCAATCATTCAAACAGAGATTGTTGAGGAACGAACCATTAAATCAGAATCCTCTAGTGATTCAGATTCAACAAATTCAATCATGGAAAATCTGGAACCTTTAAGTATGGAAGACCGAATGCGAGCTAAACGCACTGGCCAAGGTCACGCAATTACTCATCCTGACATTAATGCGCCAGATTATGAAATCAAAGGACAAATTCTACACATGGTGACTAATCAATGCCAATTTAGTGGTGCGCCGAAGGAAGATCCAAATGAACATCTTCGTACCTTTAATAGGATCTGCACTTTATTTAAAATCCGAGAAGTTGAAGATGAACATATATATCTCATGTTATTTCCCTGGACTTTAAAGGGAGAAGCCAAAGATTGGTTGGAATCGTTACCTGAAGGGACGATTGATACATGGGACGTTTTAGTTGAAAAATTTCTTAAACAATTCTTTCCGGCATCTAAAGTCGCGAGACTTCATGGAGAAATTGTTACGTTTACACAAAAGCCAAATGAAACTCTATATGAGGCGTGGACCAGATTTGGAAAGTTATTGAGAGGATGTCCGCAACATGGTTTAGACACTTGTCAAATAGTACAAATATTCTACCAAGGATGCGACATCACTACAAGGAAAGACATAGATATAGCAGCTGGTGGTTCTATTATGAAGAAAACAGAAACTGATGCTTACAAAATTATTGATAACACTGCTTCCCACTCACATGAGTGGCACCAAGAAAAAGATATCGTTAGATCATCTAAAGCAGCTAGAGCCGATTCTGGCCATGACTTAGATTCCATTTCCGCAAAGATAGATGCTGTCGAGAGACGAATGGAAAAGATGACTAAGGATATACACTCAATACGAATTAGTTGTGAGCAGTGTGGAGGACCACATTTGACAAAAGATTGTCTCAGTATTGAACTAACAATGGAACAAAGAGAGAATATTTCATACATCAACCAAAGGCCTGGAAATAATTATCAGAATAATTATCAACCGCCAAGACCAATTTACAATCAAAACCAGAATTATAACCGGAATGTTCCATACAACAACCAACAAGGTCCTAGTAATCAACAAGTATCCAATAATACTTACAATCAGCAAAGACCTAATTTTCAAAACAAACCATCACAAACTGATGATAAAAAGCCAAATTTAGAAGATATGATGACGAAGCTAGTTGAATCTCAAACACAGTTTTTCACATCTCAGAAACAAACCAATGAACAAAATGCTCAAGCATTAAGAAATCAACAAGCTTCTATTCAAAATCTGGAACAAGAAGTAAGTAACCTAGCAAGGTTAATAGGTGAAAGAAAACCGGGAAGTCTACCTAGTGATACAAATGCTAACCCCCGGAATGAAACAGCTAAAGCCATTACCACAAGAAGTGGTATTACACTTAAACCACCCGAAATACCTATAATTTCTGGTGAAGCTATTCCTAATCCACAAGAACCATAACCTGAACAAGATAAGGAAAAAGAACCGGTAGTTGAAAAGGTTAATGATGATAACATAGTTAAGGCTAAACCTTATGTTAAACAATACCAACCACCACTTCCTTACCCGAGTAAAATGAGAAAAGAGAGACTTGAAGCCGAGCAATCCAAATTCTTGGATATGTTTAAAAAGATAAATGTAAATCTTCCTTTCATTGATGTGATTTCAGGAATGCCTAGATATGCTAAATTTCTGAAAGATCTAATCTCGAATAGAAAGAAAATGGAAGAACTCTCGGCCGTTACTATAAATGCTAATTGTTCAGCAGTGCTGTTGAATAAGATACCAGAAAAATTATCTGATCCAGGAAGTTTCACAATTCCATGTTTTCTGGGTAGTCTTAGTTCAATAGAAGCATTGGCAGACTTAGGTGCTAGTATAAATTTAATGCCGTATTCACTATACGCTAAACTAGACCTTGGAGAATTAAAACCAACTAGAATAAGCATACAACTAGCCGATCGATCAATAAAATATCGTAGAGGGATAATGGAGAACATGCTAGTTAAAGTTGGTACTTTAGTATTTCCAGTAGATTTTGTTGTTCTGGACATGGAAGAAGATTCTCAAGTTCCTCTCATATTAGGAAGACCATT
The DNA here is from genome assembly GCF_046630445.1 of Rutidosis leptorrhynchoides. Classification (NCBI taxonomy): domain Eukaryota; kingdom Viridiplantae; phylum Streptophyta; class Magnoliopsida; order Asterales; family Asteraceae; genus Rutidosis; species Rutidosis leptorrhynchoides. Next base: position 40,520,556 of record NC_092341.1, on the reverse strand, counting down.
CTTAAACACGGCCAAAGCAATAATAGATGTGTTTGGTAAGAAATTGACCCTAAGTATAGAGGACGAGAGTGTTACCTTTTCAGTTGATAGAGCTATGCAACAACCGCAATCTGTAGATGATACATGTTATTATATTCAAACTATAGAATCACATGCAGAATTGTTAGAAGAATTTTCAGAATTACAAGGAACAGGAGAATGTTCTTTAGGAGAAGGAACTGAACCAATTGATGAAACTGAAATGTTAGCTACACTTATGTCTAATGGATATGAACCAACAACAGAAGAAATTCAAATGCTAAAAGAAGAAGACAGATATCGATATAAATCATCGATAGAAGAACACCGACATTAGAATTAAAGCCACTTCCAAACCATTTGGAATACGCTTATTTACATGGTGAATCTGAATTACCTGTAATAATATCGTCTTCTCTTACTGAAAATGAAAAATCTCAACTCATTTCTGTGTTGAAAGCTCATAAACCAGCTATTGCATGGAAGATTCATGATATTAAAGGAATAAGTCCTTCGTATTGCACACATAAAATCCTTATGGAAGAAGGTCATAAAACGTATGTGCAATGCCAACGAAGACTAAATCCTAATATGCAAGATGTTGTTAAGAAAGAAATTATTAAACTGCTTGATGCAGGTTTAATTTATCCAATTTCTGATAGTCCATTGGTAAGCCCAGTTCAATGCGTGCCTAAGAAGGGTGGCATGACTGTTATCACAAATGAGAAAAATGAGCTTATTCCTACTAGAACTGTAACAGGATGGCGTGTTTGTATTGATTATAGAAAATTAAATGATGCCACCAGAAAAGATCACTTTCCCTTACCTTTCATTGATCAAATGTTGGAAAGATTAGCCGGAAATAGTTACTATTGTTTTCTTGATGGTTTTTTCGGATATTTTCAAATTCCAATAGCACCCGAGGACCAAGATAAAACCACATTCATGTGCCCTTATGGTACTTTTGCTTACAAACGCATGCCATTTGGACTTTGCAACGCCCCTGCAACCTTTCAAAGGTGCATGATGGCGATTTTTCACGACATGATAGAAGAATGCATGGAAGTTTTCATGGATGACTTTTCAGTCTTCGGTGATACATTTGAATCATGTTTAGTTAATCTTGAACGAATGCTTATTAGATGCGAACAATCAAATCTAGTACTTAATTGGGAGAAATGCCATTTCATGGTTAAAGAAGGCATCGTTCTTGGACATAAGATTTCAAAGGAAGGAATTGAAGTGGATAGAGCTAAAGTAGATATAATTGCTAAACTTCCACATCCCACCAATGTTAGAGGAGTTAGGAGTTTTCTAGGGCATGCCGGTTTTTACCGACGTTTCATAAAAGATTTTTCTAAAATTGCCACTCCTATGAATAAACTCCTAGAAAAGGATGCTCCATTCATCTTTTCAGATGAATGTATCAAATCTTTTAATATTCTTAAAGAGAAACTCACTAATGCGCCGATCATGATAACTCCAAATTGGAATCTGCCGTTTGAACTTATGTGTGATGCAAGTGATTTTGCAATGGGAGCCGTTTTAGGACAAAGGATTGAAAAACGATTTCAACCTATTTATTATGCTAGTAAGATGTTACAAGGAGCACAAATGAATTACACAACTACTGAAAAAGAACTCCTTGCTATTGTCTTTGCTTTTGACAAATTTCGATCATATCTCGTTCTAGCTAAAACGGTGGTCTATACCGACCATTCTGCTCTTAGATAACTATTTTCAAAACAAGATGCCAAACCATGATTAATCCGTTGGATCTTACTCTTACAAGAGTTTGATATTGAAATCCGAGATAAAAGAGGAGCAGAAAATCTCGCCGCTGATCATCTTTCTCGTCTTGAAAATCCCGAATTAGAAGTTCTAAATGAATCGGCCATACAAGACAACTTTCACGATGAATATCTATTGAAGATAGATTATAATGAAATTCCATGGTTTGCAGACTATGTAAACTACTTAGTATGTGAATTCCTTGAAAAAGGATTATCGTACCAAAAATGAAAGAAATTCTTTAGTGATATAAAATACTATTTCTGGGAAGATCCACATTTGTTTAAAAGTTGTCCAGATGGAATAATACGCCGATGTGTATTCGGAGATGAAGCTAGTAAAATTTTAAACCATTGTCACACAGGACCAACAGGAGGGCATTATGGGCGTCAACTCACAGCAAGAAAAGTTTATGATGCTGGATTCTATTGGCCTACAATTTACAAAGACGCACACCTTCTTTGCAAATCCTGTGATGCTTGTCAAAGGGTCGGAAAAATAAATCAACGTGATGAAATGCCACAAAATGTCATTCAAGTATGTGAAGTATTTGACATTTGGGGTATTGATTTTATGGGTCCATTTCCAAAATCTCATAATAATCTATACATTCTCGTAGCCATTGATTATGTATCTAAATGGGCGGAAGCACAAGCTCTCCCAACTAACGATGCACGAGTTGTAGTCAACTTTTTAAAACGTCTTTTTGTAAGGTTTGGAACACCGAAAGCATTAATAAGTGATTGGGGAACTCATTTCTGTAATAATCAACTTGAGAAAGTTCTTAAAAGATATGGAGTAACTCATAAAATCTCCACCGCATATCATCCACAGACAAGTGGACAAGTTGAAAATACCAACCGAGCTTTAAAACGTATTCTAGAGAAACCGTAGGATCAAATTCGAAGGAATGGTCCATAAAATTGGAGGATGCACTCTGGGCTTTTAGAACAGCCTATAAAACTCCAATTGGAACCACACCTTTTAAACTCGTTTACGGAAAAGCATGTCATCTTCCAGTAGAAATTGAACACAAAGCATTTTGGGCTTTGAAGACATGTAATCTTGATTTACATGAAGCTGGACATCTACGGTTAAGTCAATTAAACGAATTAGAAGAATTAAGACATGAAGCATACGAAAATTCGTTAATCTATAAGGAAAGAACGAAGAAATGGCATGATAAAAGAATCAGAAGTTCAAAAGAATTTAAAGAAGGAGACAGAGTTCTTCTTTTCAATTCACGATTCAAGCTATTTCCAGGAAAATTAAAATCAAGATGGTCTGGACCATTCATAGTCAAAAGAGTTTTCCCGTACAGAACAGTAGAATTAATAAATTCAAATGGGATTGAATTTAAAGTTAATGGTCACAGAGTTAAACATTACATAGACAGTCCGATGGAAGTTGACAACGAAGTTAATCACAATTTCGATACCACAACTAACTAAGTGTGGAGAGAATCAAGTCTTTAAAGGATAATATGTATTTCTGTTAGAGTTAGATTTTCTGTTTTCGTGTAGTTCTCGAAAATGGAACCCGAATGGTCTTTCCCTAGCAGACCCTAAAGAACTAGTCTTCTCCCATATTCTGAATTTTTATTTTTTTTAGGTTTTTACGAAATGAAGACTTCCTGTGAACTAAACCATGGTCTAATGCTACACGCTTTGATTACTAAACGTAATAATGACACACTTCCGAGTGAATTGGTATCATTAATAAGAGGTAAATTGGACGGAGTAAGAAAAGAATCCAGATGCGAAGATAATAAGTTACAATTTGGTAAAGGAAAATCAAAATCCGCAGCGAAAAGAAGAGCACGACACCTTGAAAAATGTCACAAATGCGGAAAATGGTCACACGAAGGTAAATGTTCAAATAATCAAACCTATGCAAACACCGAATTTGTTACACTATGCAGAGATGGACCGTTCATATGTTTAGAAGAAAAAACATTAAATGCTCGAGGTTACGCCTATGTAGCCATGGAAAATCAATTAGTCCGACTATCTTATGAGTGGGCTAGAGCATATCACTAAGAAATCTATTTCACAGGTAAGTTTGTACAGTTTTCATTTTTTTTATTTTAATTTTTAACCTTTTGATAATAAACGCTAATTTGTTCGCTATAAAGTATTAAATTGGTATTTGATAAAATTAGGTCTTGCGACCAAAATTATTGATATCATACAAAAATTTATTACATCACTGCGAAATTTAACGTTTATTCTTAAGGTATAAATATCTTTAATCAATCAACTCAAAATATTTCAAAAATTCGTCATGAGTTAAATTAGGTCATGGAACCGAAATTACTTTACCGAAAAGAGGGGCGTATATTTTTGATAATATTTGATTGATTAAAGAGGGATAAAAGCCAAAAAGATTTTTAATTTTATTTTTACTTTGTTTTTAAAATTAATATTAAAATAATATTGTAAACTTGTTAAAATTAATATATATTTAAAATTGTAAATATCTGAAAAATTAATATTTTTAATATAAGTTTGTATGTATAAAAACAAAAATATAAATTTAAGTTTAATATGAATTTTTATTTTTATGCATTTTAAATTTAAGTTTGGGGTGAATTTTTAATTTTATGCATTTTAAATTTAAGTTTGGTGTGAATTTAAAAAACAAAAATTTACTTTATTTCGCTAAGTTAAAAATATGATTTTTAAAATTCATCGTAAGTTGAAGACTAGGTCGTTGAACCGAAATTGCTTTACCCGAGGGAGGGACGAGAACTTTTATTATCATTATTTTTAATCTTATTAAACTAAAGTATGCCAAAAACATTAAAAAAACCCAAAAATCTTTACTTTTAAAACCGCGCTTTGAATTGATAAATTTTAAAATTTTGTCGAGGGAAAGACTAGGACATCGATCCGAAACGCCCTCATCCTAAAAAGAAATAAATTTTTAAAAAATTTATTAATTTTATGTTTTATTAAGTATAAAGTTTTAAAAAAAAAGAGGCCAAATCACTGTAGCCGGCACCCCATGCGATCGCATGGGGTTTACACTTCAACCTCATGCGATCGCATGAGGCTGAAAAACTGGCCAGATCAAAAACTCTCAGCGAGCTGTGTTTTTTACCACTCCGCACACACACATACACGAAATTCTCTCAAAATCTCACCAAATTTCAACATTTTTCCACCGTAATTCGTCAAATTTTTTGCTCTAATCATGCCTAGATTCTCATTCTTCAGCAAAAAGGTAAAAATTACACCCCTAAACTCTATAAATTCCTAGTTTTTGTGATAATTATCAATATTTTACCTAATGCAATTTTGTTAATTTCTATTGTAATTAGTGTTAAATTGTTAGTATTTTATGCATGTATAACCTAGATTGATGCTATTTAACATGATTTGAAGCCAAAAACTTCAAAAATTTTAGAAATCTAGGGTTTGTGTTCTTGAGCAATTTGGGGCTTTTTGATATAAACAGGTTATGGCCGATTTTTGTCATGAATTATTGCTAAATTGAGTAGTGTAACATGTTTAGGTAGCTAAATGATCCAAACATTGATCCTAAACATGATTTTTGGAGATTAAAATGGACTTTTTAAATCCAAAATTCATGAACTTGATTAATTTGATATATTTGCCATTTGAGACTTGTTTAATTGTTAGTAATGACTATTTTGACATGTTATTTGAGTTAAATGTTATGAACTTTGTCTACATTTTCATATGTGCTTATTTGAAAAAGTGTAGAATTGTGAAAAATTGTGAAAATGTGTATAAGTTAAATTTTGATTTAACATGTTATTGTGATTGTTTTAAGATGTTATTTTGCTAACACTAATGCATATTTAGATGCACAAATTTTGTGTTTAATGTGTTTTGCAGAAAGCCGATACTGGAGGTTCAGGAGCATCATCATCTAGACAACCTGCTCCAGCTCTAGAACCAGAACCAGAAATGCAATATGAACCTGAACAACAACCACAACAGGAACCACAACATCAGCCTGAACAACACTTACCTTATTATGATCCGCTACTGTTACCTAATGAATTCACAGTATTTCCCCCGCATCCGCCTGTAGAATACCCAACGATACCGGAACACACATTGCATCCTAATTTGAGATTCGACAGACGATGGAGAGATTACCCGGCATATCAAAGTAATAAATTTAGATTGGTAACAAAAGAGGTAGAGGTGCCGAGGGTAATTGATTGGAATCCTTTGAAAACGGTCCATCTGGCTGACCGTGTTAGACAACAAATGATTCAAAGGTATGGCAGTTCTTCTTTTACAGATTGGGAACATCTTTTCACCATTCGTAGACCTGTATATAAGGAATGGTGTGTTGAGTTGATGAGTACTATAGCGTTAAATGTAGATGTAGATAGGTTAGATGATAGAAGTTTTCTTAGATTTATCCTTGGCGGTAGGATGTACAGAATGTCCATGATGGACATGGCCAGGGCATTACAGATTTACACTCCTAGTGAATTGCTACTACCCGATTGTATGAGTTTGATTTATCGTGGTGAAAGGGTAGATTGGAACTTTGACGCTGACGCCGTTTGGAGGCGTATGTCAAATTATAATGTTTTTACACTAGGAGGAAAACACTCCTACTTACATATTAACAAAGCCGAGCTTCGTGTGATTCATAGATTTTTGGCTAACTCGATTACACAGAGAGGTCACAATAAGGAGAAAATGACCTTACATGATTTATTTTACCTAAAGTGTATTCGGGATCCTAGAAGCTTTGTTAATAACCCTTACTGTGTTGGTTTTTATTTATCTAAAATGGTAGAAGGAATGCAGAAAGGGAGTATAATAGGAGGAGGTATTTTTGTTACTCTCATTGGAGAGTATTTAGGTGTTGATAGGAACCAAGGGGGTCCATTACAGCTTTGTAGAGAACAGGATCAGACCATAAGATTGCGGGTTTATGTGGGTGCTAAGGTATTGAAGAGTAGACGTAACCAGGCACTTCCCTATGAAGGTAATCATCCACAGGTAGAAAGGGGTTCAGACGAAGAAATGGAGGAAGCAGAAGACATTAGGGATGTCATTCGAGATGCTATTCTTGACGTCCACGTTCGTATAGATGATGATTCAATGACGAGCGCGGCCAGACATAGTATGTACGAGCAGTGGAACTTCGAGCGAGTATACAAGGATTATAGGCGACGCCAACACGATAGCTGGTTAGTTCATCAGCACCAAATCATGAGCCAGCTATCATATCAGGTACCAAATAATTACGTGCCTACTCGACCTGCTTATTTTCCGCCACACATCCCCGACATCCGACCACCCTTTAAATGATATGACTATAACCAAGCCTATCAGAACACCTATAACCAACAATGGAACCCACCTGACGAGATGAACTGGAACCCATATCCAGACTGATTTAGTTCCATTTGGTTATTTTTATGATTTTTATGTTTTTATCTTTTTAATTATTCATGTTTAAACTTATGTTATTGGATATATTTATGTAATTTTTATCATTTTTATTATTATTGTGTACTAATATTTCACATTTAGGATTTGAAAGTGGGATATTAAGTCCCATTTCAAATTTCCATGCATGTTTATATTTGTATATATGTATATTTTCGATTGTACAAAACAGGGTAAAACAGCGCATTTTCAAAGACTGACATTAAGTTCAGCAAAAGCTACTAGTTTTGACGACAAGATGAAAAATAAATGTGATGTAACAACAAGACGGAATGAACAAATGATGTGCACCATTTATTATTCAACAAACAAACGCCAATATGTTTGGAAACTTTGGTAAAATTTAATCATTTTTCTGCGCTAATCACCCTCAATAATTTAAATTGTTACTGATTTCTTGCAAATGAGGGCATTGCAAGATCTTAAGTGTGGGAAGGGGTTAAATTCTTTCGGATTTTTAAATTTTTTATCTTAAACACTTGGTTACCATTAAAATTACTAGTAAAGCAGTAGTTGTATTAGAATCTAGTGCTCTCTGATAATAAAGAACAGCCCTAGTCTTATATACTGACTACCCAATTCTAGTAAAAAATTTTCAAAATTTTTAATTAAATGAACTCAAAATCATGTTTATACATATTTATGAACGATAAAACTAGGTGTTAACACCGAAATTATTGTACCTCAGAAAGGACATAAATTGAGAAACAAACCAAAATGTTAGAATTCATTTAAAATGGAATAGAGGACAATAAAAAGGCAAATAAAAGAAAATAAAAGCCAAGTGTGGGAAAATTTACCAAGTTATTTAAACATATGTCACATATTTCTATAACAAATAATTGAAGATACTTTTGCTTTGAACTAAACTAAACAGTTTTACCCGATTTACTGTAAGAAAGATGGATCTACACGATGAATCAATTTCATCATTAAAAGGAAGTAAAGTCTTCCGAAAAAGAAACGCTCTTCTTGATTTAGGTCATGAAGTTGTCGTCCAGACCAGCTGTAGGTTGACGAAAAATCTAGAAAAGTCATCTCTAAAATCAGCAGGAAATCCACGGACCTCAGCACCAAACAGGGTCGCCAAGTGGTCAGACTTATCCTAACCATGAGAGGATATGTCTTGTAAAATGGGGAGGACGCCGTGCAAATTAGCTGGATAAGACTAATGAATCAGATCCGCAAAAAGGATAATCTCCTTAAAAGATCAAAAATCAGCTTTTAAGACTGATATTACTCAATCCTAGAGATTGACCTTAAAGATTGAGAATTACAAACTCATGGAATTCAATGATATCTAAACTCGAGCTTGAACGAGAAAATATTTTGATCAAAATTACAAACCGATTTGTTTTCTAAAAACCCATTTTCAATGCGTTCATTACCATTGAACGTAAAATCCTAGGAATTCACCTAGAATTCATTAGGTCGCCTGAACCAAATCAGGTGTCAACCATAAGAACGGTGGTTGCATAGCATGGTCAAAGACAGGACCTTGTGCCAGACCGAAAAATTATAAGGGTGAGCTTTACTATTGCTCCTACAAAGGATATAATTGCGTCCGACACGTTATAGACCATAATTAAAAGCATGTCAGGGGACATTGCCTTAACAGTTGCTTGTTCAACGCTTTCCTTTACAACCGGACGGTAGTTTACTGAAAGGTAATATTCGGAACAAGTAAACTGGACGTGTTGCTTTCCTAATACAGGGTTAGCAAGTGGGTGACACAAAACCACAAGTTTTGAGCTAAAATTTTCAAATCTGAAACCCACCAAAATCACAAAAAGAATTTGCAAACACCGGTGAAGGGTTATTCCAGAAAACTTATCTAGGGTAAAAGCTAGATTTAATTTTCAAAAGATCAAATATTTTCATAAAGATCCAATTTCCTTAATGGATCTAAATTTTCATAAGTCATGTGGGACTGTAAACCACATCGTTACTACCATTGTTTATACCGCCGTAAAGAAATCACTGATGTACAAAGTGTGAAGAATAAAGAAGTGATTCTTGTATATTTCAAGACTATATTGCTTGAGGACAAGCAACGCTCAAGTGTGGGAATATTTGATAATGCTAAAAATGAACATATATTTCATAGCATTATTCCTCAAGAAAGACAAGCTTTTAGTTGCAATTGTTCTATTTACAAGTGATATTCGTTTAAATAATAAAAGGTGAAGACAAAAGACAGATTCGACGAATTGAAGACGCAAACGACCAAAAAGCTCAAAAGTACAAAATACAATCAAAGAGGTTCCAATTATTGATGAGAAACATCTCAAAATTACAAGAATACAAGATTCAAAACGCAAAGTACTAGATATTAAATTGTACGCAAGGACGTTCGAAAATCCGGAACTGGGATCAGAATCAACTCTCAACGCTCGACGCAACGGACTAAAAATTACAAGTCAACTATGCACATGAATATAATATAATATATAATTAATTCTTAAAATTAATATATATATTATATTTAAAAACCGTCGGCATAAGAAAACAAGCTCATGTGAGCTGTAAATAGAGGCCATGCGATCGCATGGCCTGGAGGAAGAAACTCCATGCGATTGCATGAGCATCTTTTCCAGCCCACATGCCTATAAAAATCGAGCTTTGGTGCACCATAAAACACATCTTTTTCTCTTCATTACTCAACGTATTATATATATATATATTATAATTATAATTTTAATTTTAATTTTAATTCTAATAATAAGGGTATGTTAGCGAATGCTGTAAGGGTGTAAGTCGAAATTCTGTCCGTGTAACGCTACGCTATTTTTAATCATTGTAAGTTATGTTCAACCTTTTTAATTTAATGTCTCGTAGCTAAGTTATTATTATGCTTATTTAAGCCGAAGTAATCATGATGTTGGGCTAAAAATACTAAAATTGGGTAATTGGGCTTTGTACCATAATTGGGGTTTGGACAAAAGAACGACACTTGTAAAAATTAGACTATGGGCTATTAATGGGCTTGATATTTGTTTAACTAAATGATAGTTTGTTAATTTTAATATAAAGATTTACAATTGGACGTCCCTATAAATAACCATATACACTCGATCGGACACGATGGGCGGGATATTTATATGTACGAATAATCGTTCATTTAACCGGACACGGGAATGGATTAATAGTCTATGGAATTATTAAAACAGGGGTGAAATTATGTACAAGGACACTTGGCATAATTGATAACAAAGTATTAAAACCTTGGGTTACACGCAGTCGATAACCTGGTGTAATTATTAAATAAAGGATTAAAACTTTGTTACAGTTTAAGTCCCCAATTAGTTGGAATATTTAACTTCGGGTATAAGGATAATTTGACGAGGACACTCGCACTTTATATTTATGACTGATGGACTGTTATGGACAAAAACTAGATGGACATATTAAATAATCCAGGACAAAGGACAATTAACCCATGGGTATAAAACTAAAATCAACGCGTCAAACATCATGATTACGGAAGTTTAAATAAGCATAATTCCTTTATTTCGTATTTAATTGCACTTTTAATTATTGCACTTTTATTTATTGTCATTGTATTTAATTGCACTTCTAATTATTGTATTCTTTAATTATCGCAAGTTTATTTTATCGCACTTTTATTTATCATAATTTCATTATCATTATTTAATTTACGCTTTAAATTAAGCTGTATTTATTTTTAATATTTTACATTAGGTTTTAACTGCGACTAAAGTTTTAAAATCGACAAACCGGTCATTAAACGGTAAAAACCCCCTTTATAATAATAATATTACTTATATATATATATTTGTATTTTTATAAATTAAAACTAATACAGCGTTAAGCTTTGTTTAAAGATTTCCCTGTGGAACGAACCGGACTTACTAAAAACTACACTACTGTACTATTAGGTACACTGCCTATAAGTGTTGTAGCAAGGTTTAAATATATCTATTCTATAAATAAATAAATATCTTGTGTAAAATTGTATCGTATTTAATAGTTTTTCCTAGTAAAATATAAGCTATTTCATATACACCTCGCAAGACATCAATCCTCTTGATCAGCCATTCCACATCACTGCCTTAACTTATGGCATTGAAATTGGCGTGTATCTAAATAACAGTGGTCAAAGGCTACATACTGATGAAGAGAAAGCTCAATTTCCTGAGGCTCAGCAACTGGAAATGGATCTAAGGCAATATTGCGATGTTCTTAGAACTGTTGAGGGCAGGAAAATGATTGAAACAGCAAAATCCCTGAACATTACTATCGATGACTATCTTTTGGGTCTAGAAGTTGAAAGGCAAAGAAGGAAGGATGCTGATGCCGAATTTTCTGAGAGGCTAAGGCTTCAGGAGGAAGAAGCTAAGTTGGCTGCTGATAGAAAGCAAGAGGCTGAGTCCCTCAAGCTAGCCAAAGCTATTATTAAGGAACAAGATAAAGCTCTTGATGAACTGGAAGCTGCTGAGAAAGCACCTGCTACTGCTCCTATAGAAACTGAACGAACAATAGGGCTATCTGATCACTATTATAGGAGCAAGTATGGTGATGTACTGACCAGGAGATCAAATCCCAGCAAGATCATCAAAGTGCACAGAGGCACAAAAAGAGCTTTCAGTATCAGCAGGGAAGATAATATTCAAGAGAGGGTAGACTACACCGAATTGAGAACCTTTGGATTCAGTGAATGGATGGAGATATTGGAATACTTCATTGGTAAGTCTAAAAGTGGTATTAAAGATACATTGAAGCCTGAACTCCAAGAGCTCTTCAACAAAGCAACAAAATTTGGGAATGCACCAGTAGTAAACATAGAAGAAGTACTTTCTCAAAAGCCTAAAGGAAAGAAATCTACTGGTGACGGCCCACACAGAAGAGATCCCATCATTCTACCTCCTTATGTTCCAGTTTATGACCCTGCTGAGCTGCCTTACTTATTTCCTGAAGCCTGAGCTGCCTGGAAAGAGAAAGAAGAAGAGCTATCTGGTGATGAACTAGAAAAGGATAAAGATAGAGACAGATAGCCTTCTAGTACTCAAATTGTATCTTTTGTTACTTCATTTTTTATTATGATGTTTTGTAATTACTGTATACACTCTGTTGTAATGAAAATAAAATGAGTTTATCTTTAAAATCATATCAAGTTATAAGATATAAATAACTCAGCAAAAGATCCCAAAAACAAACTTAAAAGGGACAAATTTACTGTCTATCTTTTATTAGGTTCCTCAGTGCTGGCTTTAGTGTTTTCTCTAAATGTCATAAGTTTTGTCATCATCAAATAGGGGGAGATTGTTGAGTCCCCAAAATAATTAAGGATTTAATTATAACAAAACTGCAATTTATTTGCACTAAAATGTTATGTGCAGCCAGCACAAGTTTGTTTATGTATAGAAAGCAAATATTACTGTGTCAAGTGTTCAGTATGCTGCCTAGTCTACCAGCACAAGGTAGAGTGTATTCTTCGAATCAGCACAAGATGGGTACTGAAATGTCCCGTTCTTATTGATTAAAAACGTTCCATATTAATTGATTTCGTTGCGAGATTTTGACCTCTATATGAGACGTTTTTCAAAGACTACATTCATTTTTAAAACAAACCATAACCTTTATTTCATAAATAAAGGTTTAAAAAGCTTTACGTAGATTATCAAATAATGATAATCTAAAATATCCTGTTTACACACGACCATTACATAATGGTTTACAATACAAATATGTTACATCGAAATCAGTTTCTTGAATGCAGTTTTTACACAATATCATACAAACATGGACTCCAAATCTTGTCCTTATTTTAGTATGCAACAGCGGAAGCTCTTAGTATTCACCTGAGAATAAACATGCTTTAAACGTCAACAAAAATGTTGGTGAGTTATAGGTTTAACCTATATATATCAAATCGTAACAATAGACCACAAGATTTCATATTTCAATACACATCCCATACATAGAGATAAAAATTATTCATATGGTGAACACCAGGTAACCGACATTAACAAGATGCATATATATAAGAATATCCCCATCATTCCGGGACACCCTTCGGATATGATATAAATTTTGAAGTACTAAAGCATCCGGTACTTTGGATGTGGTTTGTTAGGCCCAATAGATCTATCTTTAGGATTCGCGTCAATTAGGGTGTCTGTTCCCTAATTCTTAGATTACCAGACTTAATAAAAAGGGGCATATTCGATTTCGATAATTCAACCATAGAATGTAGTTTCACGTACTTGTGTCTATTTTGTAAATCATTTATAAAACCTGCATGTATTCTCATCCCAAAAATATTAGATTTTAAAAGTGGGACTATAACTCACTTTCACAGATTTTTACTTCGTCGGGAAGTAAGACTTGGCCACTGGTTGATTCACGAACCTATAACAATATATACATATATATCAAAGTATGTTTAAAACATATTTACAACACTTTTAATATATTTTGATGTTTTAAGTTTATTAAGTCAGCTGTCCTCGTTAGTAACCTACAACTAGTTGTCCACAGTTAGATGTACAGAAATAAATCGATAAATATTATCTTGAATCAATCCACGACCCAGTGTATACGTATCTCAGTATTGATCACAACTCAAACTATATATATTTTGGAATCAACCTCAACCCTGTATAGCTAACTCCAACATTCACATATAGAGTGTCTATGGTTGTTCCGAAATATATATAGATGTGTCGACATGATAGGTCGAAATATTGTATACGTGTCTATGATATCTCAAGATTACATAATATACAATACAAGTGGATTAAGTTATGGTTGGAATAGATTTGTTACCAATTTTCACGTAGCTAAAATGAGAAAAATTATCCAATCTTGTTTTACCCATAACTTCTTCATTTTAAATCCGTTTTGAGTGAATCAAATTGCTATGGTTTCATATTGAACTCTATTTTATGAATATAAACAGAAAAGTATAGGTTTATAGTCGGAAAAATAAGTTACAAGTCGTTTTTGTAAAGGTAGTCATTTCAGTCGAAAGAACGACGTCTAGATGACCATTTTAGAAAACATACTTCCACTTTGAGTTTAACCATAATTTTTGGATATAGTTTCATGTTCATAATAAAAATCATTTTCTCAGAATAACAACTTTTAAATCAAAGTTTATCATAGTTTTTAATTAACTAACCCAAAACAGCCCGCGGTGTTACTACGACGGCGTAAATCCGGTTTTACGGTGTTTATTCGTATTTCCGGGTTTTAAATCATTAAGTTAGCATATCATATAGATATAGAACATGTGTTTAGTTGATTTTAAAAGTCAAGTTAGAAGGATTAACTTTTGTTTGCGAACAAGTTTAGAATTAACTAAACTATGTTCTAGTGATTACGAGTTTAAACCTTCGAATAAGATAGTTTTATATATATGAATTGAATGATGTTATGAACATCATTACTACCTCAAGTTTAGTAGGTAAACCTACTGGAAGTGACAAGAAATGATCTAGCTTCAAAGGATCTTGGATGGCTTGAAAGTTCTTGAAGTAGGATCATGACACAAAAACAAGTTCAAGTAAGATTTTTACTCGAATTAAGATAGTTTATAGTTATAGAAATTGAATCAAAGTTTGAATATGAATATTACCTTGAATAAGAAAGATAACCTACTGTATATAACAAAGGTTTCTTGATCTTAGATGATTACTTGGAATGGATTAGAAAGCTTGGAAGTAAATTAGTAAACTTGAAGGGATTTTTGAAGTGTTCTTGAAGTGTTCTTCCTATGATGATTATAGCTTGATTCTTGAAGTGATTTTTGATGAAGATGATGATTAACTACTGGAAAAATACGTTCATAATAGTGTGTGTGTGTGTGTTGAGAGAGAATTAGAAAGAGAATTGGAAGTGAAATGGAGTGAATGATGAGTGGTAATTGGTGAGTGGTGAGTGGGGTTAAAAGGAGTTCTAGTTAGTTGACTAGCTCATGGTAGAAGTTAAAATTGATTAGTCATACATGACATAATCAAGAGTGGAATCCCATGCTAGTTCCTATTGGTATATACTCATAGTAAGTACGTTTTGAAGCTGTGTATAATACGGGTAAGAATACGACTAGAATTCTTGATGAAAGTAAAGAATGGAAAAGTAACTGTAACCATTTTCGTTAAGTATGAGTGTTTTGATATATGTCTTTAAGTCTTCCAAAAGTATTTTAATACATCTAAATACACTACATGTATATACATTTTAACTGAGTCGTTAAGTCATCGTTAGTCGTTACATGTAAGTGTTGTTTTGAAACCTTTAAGTTAACGATCTCAATTAATGTTGTTAACCCATTGTTTATTATATCTAATGAGATGTTAAATTATTATATTATCATGATATTATGATATATTAATATATCTTAATATGATATATATACATTTAAATGTCGTTACAACGATAATCGTTACATATATGTCTCGTTTCGAAATCCTTAAGTTAGTAGTGTTGTTTATATGTATATAACTCATTGTTAATATACTTATGGAGATACTTACTTATCATAATCTCATGTTAACCATATGTATATCCATATATATATCGTCATGTCGTTTTTACAAGTTTTAACGTTCGTGAATCGCCGGTCAACTTGGGTGGTCAATTGTCTATATGAAACATATTTCAATTAATCAAGTCTTAACAAGTTTGATTGCTTAACATGTTGGAAATCTTTAATCATGTAAATATCAATCTCAATTAATATATATAAACATGGAAAAGTTCGGGTCACTACAGTACCTACCCGTTAAATAAATTTCGTCCCGAAATTTTAAGCTGTTGAAGGTGTTGACGAATCTTCTGGAAATAGATGCGGGTATTTCTTCTTCATCTAATCTTCATGCTCCCAGGTGAACTCGGGTCCTCTACGAGCATTCCATCGAACCTTAACATTTCCATTCTTTTCTTTCATCAAGAATTCTAGTCGTATTCTTACCCGTATTATACACAGCTTCAAAACGTACTTACTATGAGTATATACCAATAGGAACTAGCATGGAGTTCTTCGATGAATTGGAGTTTTTCGTTGATTTGGATTTCATCTAACGGAATAGTGAGATCTTCTTTAGCAAAACATTTCTTCAAATTCGAGACGTGGAAAGTGTTATGTACAGCCGCGAGTTGTTGAGGTAACTCAAGTCGGTAAGCTACTGGTCCGACACGATCAATAATCTTGAATGGTCCAATATACCTTGGATTTTTTTTTTTTTTTTTTTTTTTTTTTTTTTTGAAAGGCCAATATACCTTGGATTTAATTTCCCTCGTTTACCAAATCGAACAACGCCTTTCCAAGGTGCAACTTTAAGCATGACCATCTCTCCAATTTCAAATTCTATATCTTTTCTTTTAATGTCAGCGTAGCTCTTTTGTCGACTTTGGGCGGTTTTCAACCGTTGTTGAATTTGGATGATCTTCTTGGTAGTTTCTTGTATAATCTCCGGACCCGTAATCTGTCTATCCCCCACTTCACTCCAACAAATCGGAGACCTGCACATTCTACCATAAAGTGCTTCAAACAGCGCCATCTCAATGCTTGAATGGTAGCTGTTGTTGTAGGAAAATTCTGCTAACGGTAGATGTCGATCCCAACTGTTTCCGAAATCAATAACACATGCTCGTAGCATGTCTTCAAGCGTTTGTATCGTCCTTTCACTCTGCCCATCAGTTTGTGGATGATAGGCAGTACTCATGTCTAGACGAGTTCCTAATGCTTGCTGTAATGTCTGCCAGAATCTTGAAATAAATCTGCCATCCCTATCAGAGATAATAGAGATTGGTATTCCATGTCTGGAGATGACTTCCTTCAAATACAGTCGTGCTAACTTCTCCATCTTGTCATCTTCTCTTATTGACAGGAAGTGTGCTGATTTGGTGAGATGATCAACTATTACCCAAATAGTATCAAAACCACTTGCAGTCCTTGGCAATTTAGTGATGAAATCTATGGTAATGTTTTCCCATTTCCATTCCGGGATTTCAGGTTGTTGAAGTAGACCTGATGGTTTCTGATGCTCAGCTTTGACCTTAGAACACGTCAAACATTCTCCTACGTATTTAGCAACATCGGCTTTCATACCCGGCCACCAAAAATGTTTCTTGAGATCCTTGTACATCTTCCCCGTTCCAGGATGTATTGAGTATCTGGTTTTATGAGCTTCTCTAAGTACCATTTCTCTCATATCTCCAAATTTTGGTACCCAAATCCTTTCAGCCCTATACCGGGTTCCGTCTTCCCGAATATTAAGATGCTTCTCCGATCCTTTGGGTATTTCATCCTTTAAATTTCCCTCTTTTAAAACTCCTTGTTGCGCCTCCTTTATTTGAGTAGTAAGGTTATTATGAATCATTATATTCATAGATTTTACTTGAATGGGTTCTCTATCCTTCCTGCTTAAGGCATCGGCTACCACATTTGCCTTCCCTGGGTGGTAACGAATCTCAAAGTCATAATCATTCAATAATTCAATCCACCTACGCTGCCTCATATTCAGTTGTTTCTGATTAAATATGTGTTGAAGACTTTTGTGGTCGGTATATATAATACTTTTGACCCCATATAAGTAGTGCCTCCAAGTCTTTAATGCAAAAACAACCGCGCCTAATTCCAAATCATGCGTCGTATAATTTTGTTCGTGAATCTTCAATTGTCTAGACGCATAAGCAATCACCTTCGTTCGTTGCATTAATACACAACCGAGACCTTGCTTTGATGCGTCACAATAAATCAAAAAATCATCATTCCCTTCAGGCAATGACAATATAGGTGCCGTAGTTAGCTTTTTCTTCAATAACTGAAACGCTTTTTCTTGTTCATCATTCCATTCAAATTTCTTCCCTTTATGCGTTAATGCAGTCAAGGGTTTTGCTATTCTGGAAAAGTCTTGGATGAACCTTCTGTAGTAACCAGCTAGTCTTAAAAACTGGCGTATGTGTTTCGGAGTTTTCGGGGTTTCCCACTTTTCAACAGTTTCTATCTTTGCCGGATCCACCTTAATACCTTCTTTGTTCACTATGTGACCGAGGAATTGAACTTCTTCCATCCAAAATGCACACTTTGAAAACTTAGCGTACAATTCTTCCTTCCTCAATACTTCTAACACCTTTCTCAAATGTTCACCGTGTTCTTGGTCATTCTTTGAGTAAATAAGTATGTCATCAATGAAAACAATGACAAACTTGTCAAGGTATGGTCCACACACTAGGTTCATAAGGTCCATGAACACAGCTGGTGCATTAGTTAAACCAAACGGCATGACCATAAACTCGTAATGACCGTAACGTGTTCTGAAAGCAGTCTTTGGAATATCATCTTCTTTCACCCGCATTTGATGATACCCGGAACGTAAGTCAATCTTTGAATAAACAGACGAGCCTTGTAGTTGATTAAATAAGTCATCGATTCTCGGTAGTGGGTAGCGGTTCTTGATGGTAAGTTTGTTCAACTCTCGGTAGTCGATACACAACCTGAATGTACCATCTTTCTTCTTGACAAACAAAACAGGAGCTCCCCACGGTGATGTGCTTGGTCGAATGAAACCACGCTCTAAAAGTTCTTGTAATTGGCTTTGCAGTTCTTTCATCTCGCTGGGTGCGAGTCTGTAAGGAGCACGAGCTATTGGTGCAGCTCCTGGTACAAGATCTATTTGAAATTCAACGGATCGCTGTGGGGGTAATCCCGGTAATTCTTTCGAAAATACATCGGGAAATTCTTTTGCAATGGGAACATCATTGATGCTCTTTTCTTCAGTTTGTACTTTCTTGACATATGCTAGAACAGCATAGCAACCTTTTCTTATTAGTTTTTGTGCCTTCAAATTACTAATAATATGTAGCTTCGTGTTGCCCTTTTCTCCGTACACCATTAAGGGTTTTCCTTTTTCTCGTATAATGCGAATTGCATTTTTGTAACAAACGATCTCTGCTTTCACTTCTTTCAACCAGTCCATACCGATTATCACATCAAAACTCCCTAACTCTACTGGTATCAAATCAATCTTAAATGTTTCGCTAACCAGTTTAATTTCTCGATTTCGACATATATTATCTGCTGAAATTAATTTACCATTTGCTAATTCGAGTAAAAATTTACTATCCAAAGGCGTCAATGGACAACTTAATTTAGCACAAAAATCTCTACTCATATAGCTTCTATCCGCACCCGAATCAAATAAAACGTAAGCAGATTTATTGTCAATAAGAAACGTACCCGTAACAAGCTCCGGGTCTTCCTGTGCCTCTGCCGCATTAATATTGAAAACTCTTCCGCGGCCTTGTCCATTCGTGTTCTCCTGGTTCGGGCAATTTCTAATAATGTGGCCCGGTTTTCCACATTTATAACAAACTACATTGGCATAACTTGCTCCGACACTACTTGCTCCGCCATTACTCGTTCCGACACCATTTGTTCCTTTCGTTCTATTAATCCCTGGTCCGTAGACCTCACACTTCGCCG
This sequence comes from Rutidosis leptorrhynchoides, assembly GCF_046630445.1. Taxonomy (NCBI): domain Eukaryota; kingdom Viridiplantae; phylum Streptophyta; class Magnoliopsida; order Asterales; family Asteraceae; genus Rutidosis; species Rutidosis leptorrhynchoides. The sequence goes on along the minus strand of NC_092341.1, from coordinate 40,500,849 downwards.
CGCTATGACCATTTCTTTTACACTTGTTGCAAAATTTGGTGCAGAACCCCGAGTGATACTTTTCACACCTTTGGCATAGCTGCTTCTGATTGTTGTTGTTGTTGTGGTTATTATTGTTGTTGGGATGATTGTTGTAGTTGCTGTTGTTGTTATTGTTGTTGTTGTTGTTGGGCCGTTTGTTGTAGTTACGATTGATGTTGCGATTGTTGGGATAATTGTTGCGATTATTGTTGTAATTGCTGTTGTTGTTGTATTGGTGATTCTTATCACCGTTTTCCTCCCACTTTCTTTTGACTTGCTTCACATTGGCCTCTTCAGCAGTCTGTTCTTTAATTCTTTCTTCAATCTGGTTCATTAGTTTGTGAGCCATTCTACATGCCTGTTGTATGGAGGCGGGCTCGTGTGAACTTATATCTTCTTGGATTCTTTCCGGTAATCCTTTCACAAACGCGTCGATCTTCTCTTCCTCATCTTCGAATGCTCCCGGACACAATAGGCACAATTCTGTGAATCGTCTTTCGTACGTGGTAATATCAAATCCTTGGGTTCGTAACCCTCTAAGTTCTGTCTTGAGCTTATTGACCTCGGTTCTGGGACGGTACTTCTCGTTCATCAAGTGCTTGAATGCTGACCACGGTAGTGCGTACGCATCATCTTGTCCCACTTGCTCTAGATAGGTATTCCACCATGTTAACGCAGAACCTGTGAAGGTATGCGTAGCGTACTTCACTTTGTCCTCTTCAGTACACTTACTTATGGCAAACACCGATTCGACCTTCTCGGTCCACCGTTTCAATCCGATCGGTCCTTCAGTTCCATCAAATTCCAAAGGTTTGCAGGCAGTGAATTCTTTGTAGGTGCATCCTACACGATTTCCTGTACTGCCAGATCCAAGGTTATTGTTGGTATGTAGTGTAGTGACCCAAACTTTTCCATGTTTATATATATTAATTGAGATTGATATTTACATGATTAAATGTTTCCAACATGTTAAGCAATCAAACTTGTTAAGACTTGATTAATTGAAATATGTTTCATATAGACAATTGACCACCCAAGTTGACCGGTGATTCACGAACGTTAAAACTTGTAAAAACTATACGATAACATATATATGGTTATATATATAGTTAACATGTTTTTATTAAAAGTATGTATCTCATTAGGTATTTTAACAATGAGTTATATACATAAAAATGAGACTATTAATTTAAGAAACTCAAAAACGATATATATAACGATTATCGTTATAACAACGTCTTACTAGGTACATATGAATCATATTAAGATATTGATACACTTGGTTAATTATGTTAAATGATAAGTAAATATATTATTAAGTGTATTAACAATGAAATACATATGTAAAAATAAGACTACTAACTTAATGATTTCGAAACGAGACATATATGTAACGATTATCGTTGTAACGACATTTAACTGTATATACATCATACTAAGATATATTATATATCATAATATCATGATAATATAATAATTTAACATCTCATTTGTTATAATAAACAATGGGTTAACAACATTCAACAAGATCGTTAACCTAAAGGTTTCAAAACAACATTTACATGTAACGACTAACGATGACTTAACGACTCAGTTAAAATGTATATACATGTAGTGTTTTAATATGTATTCATACACTTTTGAAAGACTTCAAGACACTTATCAAAATACTTCTACTTAACAAAAATGCTTACAATTACATCCTCGTTCTGTTTCATCAACAATTCTACTCGTATGCACCCGTATTCGTACTCGTACAATACACAGCTTTTAGATGTATGTACTATTGGTATATACACTCCAATGATCAGCTCTTAGCAGCCCATGTGAGTCACCTAACACATGTGGTAACCATCATTTGGCAACTAGCATGAAATATCTCATAAAATTACAAAAATATGAGTAATCATTCATGACTTATTTACATGAAAACAAAATTACATATCCTTTATATCTAATCCATACACCAACAACCAAAAACACCTAAAAACACTTTCATTCTTCAATTTTCTTCATCTAATTGATTTCTCTCAAGTTCTATCTTCAAGTTCTAAGTGTTCTTCATAAATTCTACAAGTTCTAGTTACATAAAATCAAGAATACTTTCAAGTTTGCTAGCTCACTTCCAATCTTGTAAGGTGATCATCCAACCTCAAGAAATCTTTGTTTCTTACAGTAGGTTATCATTCTAATACAAGGTAATAATCATATTCAAACTTTGGTTCAATTTCTATAACTATAACAATCTTATTTCAAGTGATGATCTTACTTGAACTTGTTTTCGTGTCATGATTCTGCTTCAAGAACTTCGAGCCATCCAAGGATCCGTTGAAGCTAGATCCATTTTTCTCTTTTCTAGTAGTTTTATCCAAGGAACTTAAGGTAGTAATGATGTTCATAACATCATTCGATTCATACATATAAAGCTATCTTATTCGAAGGTTTAAACTTGTAATCACTAGAACATAGTTTAGTTAATTCTAAACTTGTTCGCAAACAAAAGTTAATCCTTCTAACTTGACTTTTAAAATCAACTAAACACATGTTCTATATCTATATGATATGCTAACTTAATGATTTAAAACCTGGAAACACGAAAAACACCGTAAAACCGGATTTACGCCGTCGTAGTAACACCGCGGGCTGTTTTGGGTTAGTTAATTAAAAACTATGATAAACTTTGATTTAAAAGTTGTTATTCTGAGAAAATTATTTTTATTATGAACATGAAACTATATCCAAAAATTATGGTTAAACTCAAAGTGGAAGTATGTTTTCTAAAATGGTCATCTAGACGTCGTTCTTTCGACTGAAATGACTACCTTTACAAAAACGACTTGTAACTTATTTTTCCGACTATAAACCTATACTTTTTCTGTTTAGATTCATAAAATAGAGTTCAATATGAAACCATAGCAATTTGATTCACTCAAAACGGATTTAAAATGAAGAAGTTATGGGTAAAACAAGATTGGATAATTTTTCTCATTTTAGCTTCGTGAAAATTGGTAACAAATCTATTCCAACCATGACTTAATCAACTTGTATTGTATATTATGTAATCTTGAGATACCATAGACACGTATACAATGTTTCTACCTATCATGTCGACACATCTATATATATTTCGGAACAACCATAGACACTCTATATGTGAATGTTGGAGTTAGCTATACAGGGTTGAGGTTGATTCCAAAATATATATAGTTTGAGTTGTGATCAATACTGAGATACGTATACACTGGGTCGTGGATTGATTCAAGATAATATTTATCGATTTATTTCTGTACATCTAACTGTGGACAACTAGTTGTAGGTTACTAACGAGGACAGCTGACTTAATAAACTTAAAACATCAAAATATATTAAAAGTGTTGTAAATATATTTTGAACATACTTTGATATATATGTATATATTGTTATAGGTTCGTGAATCAACCAGTGGCCAAGTCTTACTTCCCGACGAAGTAAAAATCTGTGAAAGTGAGTTATAGTCCCACTTTTAAAATCTAATATTTTTGGGATGAGAATACATGCAGGTTTTATAAATGATTTACAAAATAGACATAAGTACGTGAAACTACATTCTATGGTTGAATTATCGAAATCGAATATGCCCCTTTTTATTAAGTCTGGTAATCTAAGAATTAGGGAACAGACACCCTAATTGACGCGAATCCTAAAGATAGATCTATTGGGCTTAACAAACCCCATCCAAAGTACCGGATGCTTTAGTACTTCGAAATTTATATCATATCCGAAGGGTGTCCCGGAATGATGGGGATATTCTTATATATGCATCTTGTTAATGTCGGTTACCAGGTGTTCACCATATGAATGATTTTTATCTCTATGTATGGGATGTGTATTGAAATATGAAATCTTGTGGTCTATTGTTACGATTTGATATATATAGGTTAAACCTATAACTCACCAACATTTTTGTTGACGTTTAAAGCATGTTTATTCTCAGGTGAATACTAAGAGCTTCCGCTGTTGCATACTAAAATAAGGACAAGATTTGGAGTCCATATTTGTATGATATTGTGTAAAAACTGCATTCAAGAAACTGATTTCGATGTAACATATTTGTATTGTAAACCATTATGTAATGGTCGTGTGTAAACAGGATATTTTAGATTATCATTATTTGATAATCTACGTAAAGTTTTTTAAACCTTTATTTATGAAATAAAGGTTATGGTTTGTTTTAAAAATGAATGCAGTCTTTGAAAAACGTCTCATATAGAGGTCAAAACCTCGCAACGAAATCAATTAATATGGAACGTTTTTAATCAATAAGAACGGGACATATCAGTTGGTATCCGAGCGTTGGTCTTAGGGAACCAGAATTTTGCATTAGTGTGTCTTATCGAGTTTGTTAGGATGCATTAGTGAGTCTGGACTTCGACCGTGTTTACTTGAAAAATGATTGCTTAACAAATTTTGTTGGAAACTATATATTTTTAACATGTGAATATTATGTGATATATTAATCTCTTAACGCGTTTGATATTAAGTGATAGATGTCTACCTCTAGAACAAGTCCCATTGACTCACCTAATAATAATGAAGAGTCAAATGTAAATTGGAATAATTCGTGGACTGATTCACAAGTTCCCGAAGAGGAACCGGAAGAAGAGTCGGAACCGGAAGAAGAATCGGAACTGGATGAAGAAATAGAACCGGTGGGGGAAATAATAAAACGGTTAAGTAAAAGAAAATCCTCAACCAACCGACCAAGGTTAATTATGGTCAATGGTGTTTCCGCCAAGGAAGCAAAATATTGGGAGGATTACCAATTCTCCGATGAATCGAATTCCGACGAGAATTCCGATGATGTTATAGAAATTACCCCAACTGAATTTAAAAAGGCAAAAGAAAATAATAAGGGAAAGGGCATAAAAATAGAGAAATCTAATTCCAACCCCGATGAACTTTATATGTATCGTCAACCCCCGAAGTCCTTAAGTTGTAACAATGACCCGGGAACCTCTAAACCACCAGGTTTTTCTAAACCAATGTGGATTACGACGGCTCGTATTAGGGGAACATCATATATACCTAGAAACTTGGCAAAACGAACCAAAACCGAAGAAGAAGAAACAAGCGAGTCGGAATAAGATAGTTGTATTCGTGTGGTGTAATATATGTAATATAGTGTGCTTATGCTTTATGATATATGTAAAAATTGCTTGTATTAATAAGTATTTTTTTTATGAATCTAACTCTTGTCTATTTTACAGTATAAAAACACAAAATGGATAGACAACCCAATATTTTAAGAGACCTACCCGGAGACATGATTGATGAAATCTTGTCTAGAGTCGGTCAGAATTCTTCGGCACAACTATTTAAGGCGAGATCAGTTTGTAAGACATTCGAAGAACGTTCCAAGAATGCCTTGGTTTATAAAAGGCTTTCGTTCGAAAGATGGGGGATATCACATTGGGAAATCCATAAGTTACGATGTGTTTACTTTGACGCATATATTGCGGGGAACCCAAATGCTATTTTACGCAATGGGTTAAGAAATTATTTTGACTCAATATATCCGAATATTGGACTTCGTGATTTAGAAAAAGCGGCTAACATGCAACATAAAGAAGCATGTTATGCTTACGGATTAGTAATGTTCGCTTCTCACCAAAGTGAGAACAAGAACATCGGGCTACAACTATTAAACAAAACGTTCCCACAAGTGACGGAGTCGGTAATTGGGGTAAGAAATGAGGTTTTTAGATTGTTACGGGACTGTTGGACATTACGTAACCCTCGCCCCTTTGACGACGTTACAACACGCTGTCTTATCAACGGCCATAACGGTTATGTTCCACAAGACCAAGGATGGGAAGTAATCCTAGTAAAACCAGAATGCATGACTTGTTTCTGGACGTATGAATTACGTGTCTTTATTGCCTTTGCTGAACGACTTGTGTACTAGCTAGAATTATCTTCTCAACCATCTTGTATCAAATTTATTGTGTGCTATATTTCATGCTATATGTAAAATAAGCGGTATTGTAAGTTTGTAAAATATTGTGTAAAAGTTTGAACGCGAAATATTATTATAATCAGTTTTTCATATAGAATTGTAGTAGTTGAATTGTATATTAGCTACTAAGTATGAACTTAACGGGTAGGTACTACCCGAATTTAAACTTATAAAACGCTAATATGAAGAAAAAGCTTTTATAAATGAGTTCATATTATGCTACGAAATACTATTAACTACTCTTAATATTCTGTATGATTAACTTGTTCCATTTGACTATTTTGAAGGAAATGGCACCGACTACTCGACACACCGTGAATATGAATGAAGAGGAATTTCGTACTTTTCTAGCTTCAAACATAGCCGCAGTACAGGCTGCGCTACATACCAACAATAACCTTGGATCTAGCAGTACAGGAAATCGTGTAGGATGCACCTATAAAGAATTCACTGCTTGCAAACCTTTGGAATTTGATGGAACCGAAGGACCGATCGGATTGAAACGGTGGACCGAGAAGGTCGAATCGGTGTTTGCCATAAGTAAGTGTACTGAAGAGGACAAAGTGAAGTACGCTACGCATACCTTCACAGGTTCTGCGTTAACATGGTGGAATACCTATCTAGAGCAAGTGGGACAAGATGATGCTTATGCACTACCGTGGTCAGCATTCAAGCACTTGATGAACGAGAAGTACCGTCCCAGAACCGAGGTCAATAAGCTCAAGACAGAACTTAGAGGGTTACGAACCCAAGGATTTGATATTACCACGTACGAAAGACGATTCACAGAATTGTGCCTATTGTGTCCGGGAGCGTTCGAAGATGAGGAAGAGAAGATCGACGCGTTTGTGAAAGGATTACCGGAAAGAATCCAAGAAGATATAAGTTCACACGAGCCCGCCTCCATACAACAGGCATGTAGAATGGCTCACAAACTAGTGAACCAGATTGAAGAAAGAATTAAAGAACAGACTGCTGAAGAGGCCAATGTGAAGCAAGTCAAAAGAAAGTGGGAGGAAAACGGTGATAAGAATCACCAATACAACAACAACAGCAATTACAACAATAATCGCAACAATTATCCCAACAATCGCAACATCAATCGCAACTACAACAAACGGCCCAACAACAACAACAACAACAACAACAACAACAACAACAACTACAACAATCATCCCAACAACAATAATAACCGCAACAACAACAACAATCAGAAGCAGCTATGCCAAAGGTGTGAAAAGTACCACTCGGAGTTCTGCACCAAATTTTGCAACAAGTGTAAAAGAAATGGTCATAGCGCGGCGAAGTATGAGGTCTACGGACCAGGGGTTAATAGAACGAAAGGAACAAATGGTGTCGGAACGAGTAATGGCGGAGCAAGTAGTGTCGGAGCAAATTATGCCAATGTAGTTTGTTATAAATGTGGAAAACCGGGCCACATTATTAGAAATTGCCCGAACCAGGAGAACACGAATGGACAAGGCCGCGGAAGAGTTTTCAATATTAATGCGGCAGAGGCACAGGAAGACCCGGAGCTTGTTACGGGTACGTTTCTTATTGACAATAAATCTGCTTACGTTTTATTTGATTCGGGTACGGATAGAAGCTATATGAGTAGAGATTTTTGTGCTAAATTAAGTTGTCCATTGACGCCTTTGGATAGTAAATTTTTACTCGAATTAGCAAATGGTAAATTAATTTCAGCAGATAATATATGTCGGAATCGAGAAATTAAACTGGTTAGCGAAACATTTAAGATTGACTTGATACCAGTAGAGTTAGGGAGTTTTGATGTGATAATCGGTATGGACTGGTTGAAAGAAGTGAAAGCAGAGATCGTTTGTTACAAAAATGCAATTCGCATTATACGAGAAAAAGGAAAACCCTTAATGGTGTACGGAGAAAAGGGCAACACGAAGCTACATCTTATTAGTAATTTGAAGGCACAAAAACTAATAAGAAAAGGTTGCTATGCTGTTCTAGCACACGTCGAGAAAGTACAAACTGAAGAAAAGAGCATCAATGATGTTCCCGTCGCAAAAGAATTTCCCGATGTATTTCCGAAAGAATTACCGGGATTACCCCCACATCGATCCGTTGAATTTCAAATAGATCTTGTACCAGGAGCTGCACCAATAGCTCGTGCTCCTTACAGACTCGCACCCAGAGAGATGAAAGAACTGCAAAGCCAATTACAAGAACTTTTAGAGCGTGGTTTCATTCGACCAAGCACATCACCGTGGGGAGCTCCTGTTTTGTTTGTCAAGAAGAAAGATGGTACATTCAGGTTGTGTATCGACTACCGAGAGTTAAACAAACTTACCATCAAGAACCGCTACCCACTACCGAGAATCGACGACTTATTTGATCAACTACAAGGCTCGTCTGTTTATTCAAAGATTGACTTACGTTCCGGGTATCATCAAATGCGGGTGAAAGAAGATGATATTCCAAAGACTGCTTTCAGAACACGTTACGGTCATTACGAGTTTATGGTCATCCCGTTTGGTTTAACTAATGCACCAGCTGTGTTCATGGACCTTATGAACCAAGTATGTGGACCATACCTTGACAAGTTTGACATTGTTTTCATTGATGACATACTTATTTACTCAAAGAATGACCAAGAACACGGTGAACATTTGAGAAAGGTGTTAGATGTATTGAGGTAGGAAGAATTGTACGCTAAGTTTTCAAAGTGTGCATTTTGGTTGGAAGAAGTTCAATTCCTCGGTCACATAGTGAACAAAGAAGGTATTAAGGTGGATCCGGCAAAGATAGAAACTGTTGAAAAGTGGGAAACCCCGAAAACTCCGAAACACATACGCCAGTTTTTAGGACTAGCTGGTTACTATAGAAGGTTCATCTAAGACTTTTCCAGAATAGCAAAACCCTTGACTGCATTAACGCATAAAGGGAAGAAATTTGAATGGAATGATGAACAAGAGAAAGCGTTTCAGTTATTGAAGAAAAAGCTAACTACGGCACCTATATTGTCATTGCCTGAAGGGAATAATGATTTTGTGATTTATTGTGACGCATCAAAGCAAGGTCTCGGTTGTGTATTAATGCAACGGACGAAGGTGATTGCTTATGCGTCTAGACAATTGAAGATTCACGAGCAAAATTATACGACGCATGATTTGGAATTAGGCGCGGTTGTTTTTGCATTAAAGACTTGGAGGCACTACTTATATGGGGTCAAAAGTATTATATATACCGACCACAAAAGTCTTCAACACATATTTAATCAGAAACAACTGAATATGAGGCAGCGTAGGTGGATTGAATTGTTGAATGATTACGACTTTGAGATTCGTTACCACCCGGGGAAGGCAAATGTGGTAGCCGACGCCTTGAGCAGAAAGGACAGAGAACCCATTCGAGTAAAATCTATGAATATAATGATTCACACTAACCTTACTACTCAAATAAAGGAGGCGCAACAAGGAGTTTTAAAAGAGGGAAATTTAAAGGATGAAATACCCAAGGGATCGGAGAAGCATCTTAATATTCGGGAAGACGGAACCCGGTATAGGGCTGAAAGAATTTGGGTACCAAAATTTGGAGATATGAGAGAAATGGTACTTAGAGAAGCTCATAAAACCAGATACTCAATACATCCTGGAACGGGGAAGATGTACAAGGATCTTAAGAAACATTTTTGGTGGCCAGGTATGAAAGCCGATATTGCTAAATATGTAGGAGAATGTTTGACGTGTTCTAAGGTCAAAGCTGAACATCAGAAACCATCAGGTCTACTTCAACAACCTGAAATCCCGGAATGGAAATGGGAAAACATTACCATTGATTTCATTGCTAAATTGCCAAGGACTGCAAGTGGTTATGATACTATTTGGGTAATAGTTGATCGTCTCACCAAGTCAGCACACTTCCTGCCAATAAGAGAAGATGACAAGATTGAGAAGTTAGCACGACTGTATTTGAAGGAAGTCGTCTCCAGACATGGAATACCAATCTCTATTATCTCTGATAGGGATGGCAGATTTATTTCAAGATTTTGGCAGACATTACAGCAAGCATTAGGAACTCGTCTAGACATGAGTACTGCCTATCATCCACGAACTGATGGACAGAGCGAAAGGACGATACAAACGCTTGAAGACATGCTACGAGCATGTGTTATTGATTTCGGAAACAGTTGGGATCGACATCTACCGTTAGTAGAATTTTCCTACAACAACAGCTACCATTCAAGCATTGAGATGGCGCCATTTGAAGCACTTTATGGTAGAAAGTGCAGGTCTCCAATTTGTTGGAGTGAAGTGGGGGATAGACAGATTACAGGTCCGGAGATAATACAAGAAACTACCGAGAAAATCATCCAAATTCAACAAAGATTGAAAACCACCCAAAGTCGACAAAAGAGCTACGCTGACATTAAAAGAAAAGATATAGAATTTGAAATTGGAGAGATGGTCATGCTTAAAGTTGCACCTTGGAAAGGCGTTGTTCGATTTGGTAAACGAGGGAAATTAAATCCAAGGTATATTGGACCATTCAAGATTATTGATCGTGTCGGACCAGTAGCTTACCGACTTGAGTTACCTCAACAACTCGCAGCTGTACATAACACTTTCCACGTCTCAAATTTGAAGAAATGTTTTGCTAAAGAAGATCTCACTATTCCGTTAGACGAAATCCAAATCAATGAAAAACTTCAATTCATTGAAGAACCCGTCGAAATAATGGATCGTGAGGTTAAAAGACTTAAACAAAACAAGATACCAATTGTTAAGGTTCGATGGAATGCTCGTAGAGGACCCGAGTTCACCTGGGAGCGTGAAGATCAGATGAAGAAGAAATACCCGCATCTATTTCCAGAAGATTCGTCAACACCTTCAACAGCTTAAAATTTCGGGAAGAAATTTATTTAACGGGTAGGTACTGTAGTGACCCGAACTTTTCCATGTTTATATATATTAATTGAGATTGATATTTACATGATTAAATGTTTCCAACATGTTAAGCAATCAAACTTGTTAAGACTTGGTTAATTGAAATATGTTTCATATAGACAATTGACCACCCAAGTTGACCGGTGATTCACGAACGTTAAAACTTGTAAAAACTATACGATGACATATATATGGTTATATATATAGTTAACATGTTTTTATTATAAGTATGTATCTCATTAGGTATTTTAACAATGAGTTATATACATAAAAATGAGACTATTAATTTAAGAAACTCGAAAACGATATATATAACGATTATCGTTATAACAACGTCTTACTAGGTACATATGAATCATATTAAGATATTGATACACTTGGTTAATTATGTTAAATGATAAGTAAATATATTATTAAGTGTATTAACAATGAAATACATATGTAAAAATAAGACTACTAACTTAATGATTTCGAAACGAGACATATATGTAACGATTATCGTTGTAACGACATTTAACTGTATATACATCATACTAAGATATATTATATATCATAATATCATGATAATATAATAATTTAACATCTCATTTGTTATAATAAATAATGGGTTAACAACATTCAACAAGATCGTTAACCTAAAGGTTTCAAAACAACATTTACATGTAACGACTAACGATGACTTAACGACTCAGTTAAAATGTATATACATGTAGTGTTTTAATATGTATTCATACATTTTTGAAAGACTTCAAGACACTTATCAAAATACTTCTACTTAACAAAAATGCTTACAATTACATCCTCGTTCTGTTTCATCAACAATTCTACTCGTATGCACCCGTATTCGTACTCGTACAATACACAGCTTTTAGATGTATGTACTATTGGTATATACACTCCAATGATCAGCTCTTAGCAGCCCATGTGAGTCACCTAACACATGTGGGAACCATCATTTGGCAACTAGCATGAAATATCTCATAAAATTACAAAAATATGAGTAATCATTCATGACTTATTTACATGAAAACAAAATTACATATCCTTTATATCTAATCCATACACCAACGACCAAAAACACCTACAAACACTTTCATTCTTCAATTTTCTTCATCTAATTGATCTCTCTCAAGTTCTATCTTCAAGTTCTAAGTGTTCTTCATAAATTCTACAAGTTCTAGTTACATAAAATCAAGAATACTTTCAAGTTTGCTAGCTCACTTCCAATCTTGTAAGGTGATCATCCAACCTCAAGAAATCTTTGTTTCTTACAGTAGGTTATCATTCTAATACAAGGTAATAATCATATTCAAACTTTGGTTCAATTTCTATAACTATAACAATCTTATTTCAAGTGATGATCTTACTTGAACTTGTTTTCGTGTCATGATTCTGCTTCAAGAACTTCGAGCCATCCAAGGATCCGTTGAAGCTAGATCCATTTTTCTCTTTTCCAGTAGGTTTATCCAAGGAACTTAAGGTATTAATGATGTTCATAACATCATTCGATTCATACATATAAAGCTATCTTATTCGAAGGTTTAAACTTGTAATCACTAGAACATAGTTTAGTTAATTCTAAACTTGTTCGCAAACAAAAGTTAATCCTTCTAACTTGACTTTTAAAATCAACTAAACACATGTTCTATATCTATATGATATGTGTAGTGACCCGAACTTTTCCATGTTTATATATATTAATTGAGATTGATATTTACATGATTAAATATTTCCAACATGTTAAGCAATCAAACTTGTTAAGACTTGATTAATTGAAATATGTTTCATATAGACAATTGACCACCCAAGTTGATCGGTAATTCACGAACGTTAAAACTTGTAAAAACTATACGATGACATATATATGGTTATATATATAGTTAACATGTTTTTATTATAAGTATGTATCTCATTAGGTATTTTAACAATGAGTTATATACATAAAAATGAGACTATTAATTTAAGAAACTCGAAAACGATATATATAACGATTATCGTTATAACAACGTCTTACTAGGTACATATGACTCATATTAAGATATTGATACACTTGGTTATTTATGTTAAATGATAAGTAAATATATTATTAAGTGTATTAACAATGAAATACATATGTAAAAATAAGACTACTAACTTAATGATTTCGAAACGAGACATATATGTAACGATTATCGTTGTAACGACATTTAACTGTATATACATCATACTAAGATATATTATATATCATAATATCATGATAATATAATAATTTAACATATCATTTGTTATAATAAACAATGGGTTAACAACATTCAACAAGATCGTTAACCTAAAGGTTTCAAAACAACATTTACATGTAACGACTAACGATGACTTAACGACTCAGTTAAAATGTATATGCATGTAGTGTTTTAATATGTATTCATACACTTTTGAAAGACTTCAAGACACTTATCAAAATACTTCTACTTAACAAAAATGCTTACAATTACATCCTCGTTCAGTTTCATCAACAATTCTACTCGTATGCACCCGTATTCGTACTCGTACAATACGCAGCTTTTAGATGTATGTACTATTAGTATATACACTCCAATGATCAGCTCTTAGCAGCCCATGTGAGTCACCTAACACATGTGGAAACCATCATTTGGCAACTAGCATGAAATATCTCATAAAATTACAAAAATATGAGTAATCATTCATGACTTATTTACATGAAAACAAAATTACATATCCTTTATATCTAATCCATACACCAACGACCAAAAACACCTACAAACACTTTCATTCTTCAATTTTCTTCATCTAATTGATCTCTCTCAAGTTCTATCTTCAAGTTCTAAGTGTTCTTCATATATTTTACAAGTTCTAGTTACATAAAATCAAGAATACTTTCAAGTTTGCTAGCTCACTTCCAATCTTGTAAGGTGATCATCCAACCTCAAGAAATCTTTGTTTCTTACAGTAGGTTATCATTCTAATACAAGGTAATAATCATATTCAAACTTTGGTTCAATTTCTATAACTATAACAATCTTATTTCAAGTGATGATCTTACTTGAACTTGTTTTCGTGTCATGATTCTGCTTCAAGAACTTCGAGCCATCCAAGGATCCGTTGAAGCTAGATCCATTTTTCTCTTTTCCAGTAGGTTTATCCAAGGAACTTAAGGTAGTAATGATGTTCATAACATCATTCGATTCATACATATAAAGCTATCTTATTCGAAGGTTTAAACTTGTAATCACTAGAACATAGTTTAGTTAATTCTAAACTTGTTCGTAAACAAAAGTTAATCCTTCTAACTTGACTTTTAAAATCAACTAAACACATGTTCTATATCTATATGATATGCTAACTTAATGATTTAAAACCTGGAAACACGAAAAACACCGTAAAACCGGATTTACGCCGTCGTAGTAACACCGCGGGCTGTTTTGGGTTAGTTAATTAAAAACTATGATAAACTTTGATTTAAAAGTTGTTATTCTGAGAAAATGATTTTTATTATGAACATGAAACTATATCCAAAAATTATGGTTAAACTCAAAGTGGAAGTATGTTTTCTAAAATGGTCATCTAGACGTCGTTCTTTCGACTGAAATGACTACCTTTACAAAAACGACTTGTAACTTATTTTTTCGACTATAAACCTATACTTTTTCTGTTTATATTCATAAAATTGAGTTCAATATGAAACCATAGCAATTTGATTCACTCAAAACGGATTTAAAATGAAGAAGTTATGGGTAAAACAAGATTGGATAATTTTTCTCATTTTAGCTACGTGAAAATTGGTAACAAATCTATTCCAACCATAACTTAATCAACTTGTATTGTATATTATGTAATCTTGAGATACCATAGACACGTATACAATGTTTCGACGTATCATGTCGACACATCTATATATATTTCGGAACAACCATAGACACTCTATATGTGAATGTTGGAGTTAGCTATACAGGGTTGAGGTTGATTCCAAAATATATATAGTTTGAGTTGTGATCAATACTGAGATACGTATACACTGGGTCGTGGATTGATTCAAGATAATATTTATCGATTTATTTCTGTACATCTAACTGTGGACAACTAGTTGTAGGTTACTAACGAGGACAGCTGACTTAATAAACTTAAAACATCAAAATATATTAAAAGTGTTGTAAATATATTTTGAACATACTTTGATATATATGTATATATTGTTATAGGTTCGTGAATCAACCAGTGGCCAAGTCTTACTTCCCGACGAAGTAAAAATCTGTGAAAGTGAGTTATAGTCCCACTTTTAAAATCTAATATTTTTGGGATGAGAATACATGCAGGTTTTATAAATGATTTACAAAATAGACACAAGTACGTGAAACTACATTCTATGGTTGAATTATCGAAATCGAATATGCCCCTTTTTATTAAGTCTGGTAATCTAAGAATTAGGGAACAGACACCCTAATTGACGCGAATCCTAAAGATAGATCTATTGGGCTTAACAAACCCCATCCAAAGTACCGGATGCTTTAGTACTTCGAAATTTATATCATATCCGAAGGGTGTCCCGGAATGATGGGGATATTCTTATATATGCATCTTGTTAATGTCGGTTACCAGGTGTTCACCATACGAATGATTTTTATCTCTATGTATGGGATGTGTATTGAAATATGAAATCTTGTGGTCTATTGTTATGATTTGATATATATAGGTTAAACCTATAACTCACCAACATTTTTGTTGACGTTTTAAGCATGTTTATTCTCAGGTGATTATTAAGAGCTTCCGCTGTCGCATACTTAAATAAGGACGAGATTTGGAGTCCATGCTTGTATGATATTGTGTAAAAACTGCATTCAAGAAACTTATTTTGTTGTAACATATTTGTATTGTAAACCATTATGTAATGGTCGTGTGTAAACAGGATATTTTAGATTATCATTATTTGATAATCTACGTAAAGCTTTTTAAACCTTTATTTATGAAATAATGGTTATGGTTTGTTTTAAAAATGAATACAGTCTTTGAAAAACGTCTCATATAGAGGTCAAAACCTCGCAACGAAATCAATTAATATGGAACGTTTTTAATCAATAAGAACGGGACATTTCAGTTGGTATCCGAGCGTTGGTCTTAGAGAACCAGAATTTTGCATTAGTGTGTCTTATCGAGTTTGTTAGGATGCATTAGTGAGTCTGGACTTCGACCGTGTTTACTTGAAAAATGATTGCTTAACAAATTTTGTTGGAAACTATATATTTTTAACATGTGAATATTATGTGATATATTAATCTCTTAACGCGTTTGATATTATGTGATAGATGTCTACCTCTAGAACAAGTCTCATTGACTCACCTAATAATAATGAAGAGTCAAATGTAAATTGGAATGATTCGTGGACTGATTCACAAGTTCCCGAAGAGGAACCGGAAGAAGAGTCGGAACCGGAAGAAGAATCGGAACCGGAAGAAGAATCGGAACCAGATGAAGAAATAGAACCGGTGGGGGAAATAATAAAACGGTTAAGTAAAAGAAAATCCCAACCAACCGACCAAGGTTAATTATGGTCAATGGTGTTTTCGCCAAGGAAGCAAAATATTGGGAGGATTACCAATTCTCCGATGAATCGGATTCCGACGAGAATTCCGATGATGTTATAGAAATTACCCCAACTGAATTTAAAAAGGCAAAAGAAAATAATAAGGGAAAGGGCATAAAAATAGAGAAATCTAATTCCAACCCCGATGAACTTTATATGTATCGTCAACCCCCGAAGTCCTTAAGTTGTAACAATGACCCGGGAACCTCTAAACCACCAGGTTTTTCTAAACCAATGTGGATAACGACGGCTCGTATTAGGGGAACATCATATATCCCTAGAAACTTGGCAAAACGAACCAAAACCGAAGAAGAAGAAACAAGCGAGTCGGAATAAGATAGTTGTATTCATGTGGTGTAATATATGTAATATAGTGTGCTTATGCTTTATGATATATGTAAAAATTGCTTGTATTAATAAGTATTTTTTTATGAATCTAACTCTTGTCTATTTTACAGTATAAAAACACAAAATGGATAGACAACCTAATATTTTAAGAGACCTACCCGGAGACATGATTGATGAAATCTTGTCTAGAGTCGGTCATAATTCCTCGGCACAACTATTTAAGGCGAGATCAGTTTGTAAGACATTCGAAGAATGTTCCAAGAATGTCTTGGTTTATAAGAGACTTTCGTTTGAAAGATGGGGGATATCACATTGGGAAACCCATAAGTTACGATGTGTTTACTTTGACGCATATATTGCGGGGAACCCAAATGCTATTTTACGCAACGGGTTAAGAAATTATTTTGACTCAATGTATCCGAATATAGGACTTCATGATTTTGAAAAAGCGGCTAACATGCAACATAAAGAAGCATGCTATGCTTATGGGTTAGTAATGTTCGCTTCTCACCAAAGTGAGAAAAAGAACATCGGGCTATAGCTATTAAACAAAACGTTCCCACAAGTGACGGAGTCGGTAATTGGGGTAAGAAATGAGGTTTTTAGATTGTTACGGGACTGTTGGACATTACGTAACCCTCGCCCCTTTGACGACGTTACAACACGCTGTCTTATCAACGGCCATAACGGTTATGTTCCACAAGACCAAGGATGGGAAGTACTCCTAGTAAAACCAGAATGCATGATTTGTTTCTGGACGTATGAATTACGTGTCTTTATTGCCTTTGCTGAACGACTTGTGTACTAGCTAGAATTATCTTCACAACCATCTTGTATCAAATTTATTGTGTGCTATATTTCATGCTATATGTAAAATAAGCGGTATTGTAAGTTTGTAAAATATTGTATAAAAGTTTGAACGCGAAATATTATTATAATCAGTTTTTCATATAGAATTGTAGTAGTTGAATTGTATATTAGCTACTAAGTATGAACTTAACGGGTAGGTACTACCCGAATTTAAACTTATAAAACGCTAATATGAAGAAAAAGCTTTTATAAATGAGTTCATATTATGCTACGAAATACTATTAACTACTCTTAATATTCTGTATGATTAACTTGTTCCATTTGACTATTTTGAAGGAAATGGCACCGACTACTCGACACACCGTGAATATGAATGAAGAGGAATTCCGTACTTTTCTAGCTTCAAACATAGCCGCAGTACAGGCTGCGCTACATACCAACAATAACCTTGGATCTAGCAGTACAGGAAATCGTGTAGGATGCACCTACAAAGAATTCACTGCCTGCAAACCTTTGGAATTTGATGGAACCGAAGGACCGATCGGATTGAAACGGTGGACCGAGAAGGTCGAATCGGTGTTTGCCATAAGTAAGTGTACTGAAGAGGACAAAGTGAAGTACGCTACGCATACCTTCACAGGTTCTGCGTTAACATGGTGGAATACCTATCTAGAGCAAGTGGGACAAGACGATGCGTACGCACTACCGTGGTCAGCATTCAAGCACTTGATGAACGAAAAGTACCGTCCCAGAACCGAGGTCAATAAGCTCAAGACAGAACTTAGAGGGTTACGAACCCAAGGATTTGATATTACCACGTATGAAAGATGATTCACAGAATTGTGCCTATTGTGTCCGGGAGCATTCGAAGATGAGGAAGAGAAGATCGACGCGTTTGTGAAAGGATTACCGGAAAGAATCCAAGAAGATATAAGTTCACACGAGCCTGCCTCCATACAACAGGCATGTAGAATGGCTCACAAACTAGTGAACCAGATTGAAGAAAGAATTAAAGAACAGACTGCTGAAGAGGCCAATGTGAAGCAAGTCAAAAGAAAGTGGGAGGAAAACGGTGATAAGAATCACCAATACAGCAACAACAGCAATTACAACAATAATCGCAACAATTATCCCAACAATCGCAACATCAATCGCAACTACAACAAATGGCCCAACAACAACAACAACAACAACAACAACAACAACAGCAACTACAACAATCATCCCAACAACAATAATAACCGCAACAGCAACAATAATCAGAAGCAGCTATGCCAAAGGTGTGAAAAGTATCACTCGGGGTTCTGCACCAAATTTTGCAACAAGTGTAAAAGAAATGGTCATAGCGCGGCGAAGTGTGAGGTCTACGGACCAGGGGTTAATAGAACGAAAGGAACAAATGGTGTCGGAACGAGTAATGGCGGAGCAAGTAGTGTCGGAGCAAGTTATGCCAATGTAGTTTGTTATAAATGTGGAAAACCGGGCCACATTATTAGAAATTGCCCGAACCAGGAGAACATGAATGGACAAGGCCGCGGAAGAGTTTTCAATATTAATGCGGCAGAGGCACAGGAAGACCCGGAGCTTGTTACGGGAACGTTTCTTATTGACAATAAATCTGCTTACGTTTTATTTGATTCGGGTGCGGATATAAGCTATATGAGTAGAGATTTTTGTGCTAAATTAAGTTGTCCATTGACGCCTTTGGATAGTAAATTTTTACTCGAATTAGCAAATGGTAAATTAATTTCAGCAGATAATATATGTCGGAATCGAGAAATTAAACTGGTTAGCGAAACATTTAAGATTGATTTGATACCAGTAGAGTTAGGGAGTTTTGATGTGATAATCGGTATGGACTGGTTGAAAGAAGTGAAAGCAGAGATCGTCTGTTACAAAAATGCAATTCGCATTATACGAGAAAAAGGAAAACGCTTAATGGTGTACGGAGAAAAGGGCAATACGAAGCTACATCTTATTAGTAATTTGAAGGCACAAAAACTAATAAGAAAAGGTTGCTATGCTGTTCTAGCACATGTCGAGAAAGTACAAACTGAAGAAAAGAGCATCAATGATGTTCCCATTGCAAAAGAATTTCCCGATGTATTTCCGAAAGAATTACCGGGATTACCCCCACATCGATCTGTTGAATTTCAAATAGATCTTGTACCAGGAGCTGCACCAATAGCTCGTGCTCCTTACAGACTCGCACCCAGCGAGATGAAAGAACTGCAAAGCCAATTACAAGAACTTTTAGAGCGTGGTTTCATTCGACCAAGCACATCACCGTGGGGAGCTCCTGTTTTGTTTGTCAAGAAGAAAGATGGTACATTCAGGTTGTGTATCGACTATCGAGAGTTGAACAAACTTACCATCAAGAACCGCTACCCACTACCGAGAATCGACGACTTATTTGATCAACTACAAGGCTCGTCTGTTTATTCAAAGATTGACTTACGTTCCGGGTATCATCAAATGCGGGTGAAAGAAGATGATATTCCAAAGACTGCTTTCAGAACACGTTACGGTCATTACGAGTTTATGGTCATGCCGTTTGGTTTAACTAATGCACCAGCTGTGTTCATGGACCTTATGAACCGAGTGTGTGGACCATACCTTGACAAGTTTGTCATTGTTTTCATTGATGACATACTTATTTACTCAAAGAATGACCAAGAACACGGTGAACATTTGAGAAAGGTGTTAGAAGTATTGAGGAAGGAAGAATTGTACGCTAAGTTTTCAAAGTGTGCATTTTGGTTGGAAGAAGTTCAATTCCTCGGTCACATAGTGAACAAAGAAGGTATTAAGGTGGATCCGGCAAAGATATAAACTGTTGAAAAGTGGGAAACCCCGAAAACTCCGAAACACATACGCCAGTTTTTAGGATTAGCTGGTTACTACAGAAGGTTCATCCAAGATTTTTCCAGAATAGCAAAACCCTTGACAGCATTAACGCATAAAGGGAAGAAATTTGAATGGAATGATGAACAAGAGAAAGCGTTTCAGTTATTGAAGAAAAAGCTAACTACGGCACCTATATTGTCATTGCCTGAAGGGAATGATGATTTTGTGATATATTGTGACGCATCGAAGCAAGGTCTCGGTTGTGTATTAATGCAACGAACGAAGGTGATTGCTTATGCGTCTAGACAATTGAAGATTCACGAACAAAATTATACGACGCATGATTTGGAATTAGGAGCGGTTGTTTTTGCATTAAAGACTTGGAGGCACTACTTATATGGGGTCAAAAGTATTATATATACCGACCACAAAAGTCTTCAACACATATTTAATCAGAAACAACTGAATATGAGGCAGCGTAGGTGGATTGAATTGTTGAATGATTACGACTTTGAGATTCGTTACCACCCGGGGAAGGCAAATGTGGTAGTCGATGCCTTGAGCAGGAAGGACAGAGAACCCATTCGAGTAAAATCTATGAATATAATGATTCATAATAACCTTACTACTCAAATAAAGGAGGCGCAACAAGGAGTTTTAAAAGAGGGAAATTTAAAGGATGAAATACCCAAAGGATCGGAGAAGCATCTTAATATTCAGGAAGACGGAACCCGGTATAGGGCTGAAAGGATTTGGGTACCAAAATTTGAAGATATGAGAGAAATGGTACTTAGAGAAGCTCATAAAACCAGATACTCAATACATCCTGGAACGGGGAAGATGTACAAGGATCTCAAGAAACATTTTTGGTGGCCGGGTATGAAAGCCGATGTTGCTAAATACGTAGGAGAATGTTTGACGTGTTCTAAGGTCAAAGCTGAGCATCAGAAACCATCAGGTCTACTTCAACAACCCGAAATCCCGGAATGGAAATGGGAAAACATTACCATGGATTTCATCACTAAATTGCCAAGGACTGCAAGTGGTTTTGATACTATTTGGGTAATAGTTGATCGTCTCACCAAATCAGCACACTTCCTGCCAATAAGAGAAGATGCCAAGATGGAGAAGTTAGCACGACTGTATTTGAAGGAAGTCGTCTCCAGACATGGAATACCAATCTCTATTATCTCTGATAGGGATGGCAGATTTATTTCAAGATTCTGGCAGACATTACAGCAAGCATTAGGAACTCGTCTAGACATGAGTACTGCCTATCTTCCACAAACTGATGGGCAGAGCGAAAGGACGATACAAACGCTTGAAGACGTGCTACGAGCATGTGTTATTGATTTCGGAAACAGTTGGGATCGACATCTACCGTTAGCAGAATTTTCCTACAACAACAGCTACCATTCAAGCATTGAGATGGCGCCGTTTGAAGCACTTTATGGTAGAAAGTGCAGGTCTCCGATTTGTTGGAGTGAAGTGGGGGATAGACAGATTACGGGTCCGGAGATTATACAAGAAACTACCGAGAAGATCATCCAAATTCAACAACGGTTGAAAACCGCCCAAAGTCGACAAAAGAGCTACGCTGACATTAAAAGAAAAGATATAGAATTTGAAATTGGAGAGATGGTCATGCTTAAAGTTGCACCTTGGAAAGGCGTTGTTCGATTTGGTAAATGAGGGAAATTAAATCCAAGGTATATTGGACCATTCAAGATTATTGATCGTGTCGGACCAGTAGCTTACCGACTTGATTTACCTCAACAACTCGTGGCTGTACATAACACTTTCCACGTCTCGAATTTGAAGAAATGTTTTGCTAAAGAAGATCTAACTATTCCGTTAGATGAAATCCAAATCAACGAAAAACTTCAATTCATCGAAGAACCCGTCGAAATAATGGATCGTGAGGTTAAAATACTTAAGCAAAACAAGATACCAATTGTTAAGGTTCGATGGAATGCTCGTAGAGGACCCGAGTTCACCTGGGAGCATGAAGATCAGATGAAGAAGAAATACCCGCATCTATTTCCAAAAGATTCGTCAACACCTCCAACTGCTTAAAATTTCGGGACGAAATTTATTTAATGGGTAGGTACTGTAGTGACCCGAACTTTTCCATGTTTATATATATTAATTGAGATTGATATTTACATGATTAAAAGTTTCCAACATGTTAAGCAATCAAACTTGTTAAGACTTGATTAATTGAAATATGTTTCATATAGACAATTGACCACCCAAGTTGACCGGTGATTCACGAACGTTAAAACTTGTAAAAACTATACGATGACATATATATGGTTATATATATAGTTAACATGTTTTTATTATAAGTATGTATCTCATTAGGTATTTTAACAATGAGTTATATACATAAAAATGAGACTATTAATTTAAGAAACTCGAAAACGATATATATAACGATTATCGTTATAACAACGTCTTACTAGGTACATATGAATCATATTAAGATATTGATACACTTGGTTAATTATGTTAAATGATAAGTAAATATATTATTAAGTGTATTAACAATGAAATACATATGTAAAAATAAGACTACTAACTTAATGATTTCGAAACGAGACATATATGTAACGATTATCGTTGTGACGACATTTAACTGTATATACATCATACTAAGATATATTATATATCATAATATCATGATAATATAATAATTTAACATATCATTTTTTATAATAAACAATGGGTTAACAACATTCAACAAGATCGTTAACCTAAAGGTTTCAAAACAACATTTACATGTAACGACTAACGATGACTTAACGACTCAGTTAAAATGTATATGCATGTAGTGTTTTAATATGTATTCATACACTTTTGAAAGACTTCAAGACACTTATCAAAATACTTCTACTTAACAAAAATGCTTACAATTACATCCTCGTTCAGTTTCATCAACAATTCTACTCGTATGCACCCGTATTCGTACTCGTACAATACGCAGCTTTTAGATGTATGTACTATTGGTATATACACTCCAATGATCAGCTCTTAGCAGCCTATGTGAGTCACCTAACACATGTGGGAACCATCATTTGGCAACTAGCATGAAATATCTCATAAAATTACAAAAATATGAGTAATCATTCATGACTTATTTACATGAAAACAAAATTACATATCCTTTATATCTAATCCATACACCAACGACCAAAAACACCTACAAACACTTTCATTCTTCAATTTTCTTCATCTAATTGATCTCTCTCAAGTTCTATCTTCAAGTTCTAAGTGTTCTTCATATATTTTACAAGTTCTAGTTACATAAAATCAAGAATACTTTCAAGTTTGCTAGCTCACTTCCAATCTTGTAAGGTGATCATCCAACCTCAAGAAATCTTTGTTTCTTATAGTAGGTTATCATTCTAATACAAGGTAATAATCATATTCAAACTTTGGTTCAATTTCTATAACTATAACAATCTTATTTCAAGTGATGATCTTACTTGAACTTGTTTTCGTGTCATGATTCTGCTTCAAGAACTTCGAGCCATCCAAGGATCCGTTGAAGCTAGATCCATTTTTCTCTTTTCCAGTAGGTTTATCCAAGGAACTTAAGGTAGTAATGATGTTCATAACATCATTCGATTCATACATATAAAGCTATCTTATTCGAATGTTTAAACTTGTAATCACTAGAACATAGTTTAGTTAATTCTAAACTTGTTCGCAAACAAAAGTTAATCCTTCTAACTTGACTTTTAAAATCAACTAAACACATGTTCTATATCTATATGATATGCTAACTTAATGATTTAAAACCTGGAAACACGAAAAACACCGTAAAACCGGATTTACGCCGTCGTAGTAACACCGCGGGCTGTTTTGGGTTAGTTAATTAAAAACTATGATAAACTTTGATTTAAAAGTTGTTATTCTGAGAAAATGATTTTTATTATGAACATGAAACTATATCCAAAAATTATGGTTAAACTCAAAGTGGAAGTATGTTTTCTAAAATGGTCATCTAGACGTCGTTCTTTCGACTGAAATGACTACCTTTACAAAAACGACTTGTAACTTATTTTTTCGACTATAAACCTATACTTTTTCTGTTTAGATTCATAAAATAGAGTTCAATATGAAACCATAGCAATTTGATTCACTCAAAACGGATTTAAAATGAAGAAGTTATGGGTAAAACAAGATTGGATAATTTTTCTCATTTTAGCTACGTGAAAATTGGTAACAAATCTATTCCAACCATAACTTAATCAACTTGTATTGTATATTATGTAATCTTGAGATACCATAGACACGTATACAATGTTTCGACCTATCATGTCGACACATCTATATATATTTCGGAACAACCATAGACACTCTATATGTGAATGTTGGAGTTAGCTATACAGGGTTGAGGTTGATTCCAAAATATATATAGTTTGAGTTGTGATCAATACTGAGATACGTATACACTGGGTCGTGGATTGATTCAAGATAATATTTATCGATTTATTTCTGTACATCTAACTGTGGACAACTAGTTGTAGGTTACTAACGAGGACAGCTGACTTAATAAACTTAAAACATCAAAATATATTAAAAGTGTTGTAAATATATTTTGAACATACTTTGATATATATGTATATATTGTTATAGGTTCGTGAATCAACCAGTGGCCAAGTCTTACTTCCCGACGAAGTAAAAATCTGTGAAAGTGAGTTATAGTCCCACTTTTAAAATCTAATATTTTTGGGATGAGAATACATGCAGGTTTTATAAATGATTTACAAAATAGACACAAGTACGTGAAACTACATTCTATGGTTGAATTATCGAAATCGAATATGCCCCTTTTTATTAAGTCTGGTAATCTAAGAATTAGGGAACAGACACCCTAATTGACGCGAATCCTAAAGATAGATCTATTGGGCTTAACAAACCCCATCCAAAGTACCGGATGCTTTAGTACTTCGAAATTTATATCATATCCGAAGGGTGTCCCGGAATGATGGGGATATTCTTATATATGCATCTTGTTAATGTCGGTTACCAGGTGTTCACCATATGAATGATTTTTATCTCTATGTATGGGATGTGTATTGAAATATGAAATCTTGTGGTCTATTATTATGATTTGATATATATAGGTTAAACCTATAACTCACCAACATTTTTGTTGACGTTTTAAGCATGTTTATTCTCAGGTGATTATTAAGAGCTTCCGCTGTCTCATACTTAAATAAGGACGAGATTTGGAGTCCATGCTTGTATGATATTGTGTAAAAACTGCATTCAAGAAACTTATTTTGTTGTAACATATTTGTATTGTAAACCATTATGTAATGGTCGTGTGTAAACAGGATATTTTAGATTATCATTATTTGATAATCTACGTAAAGCTTTTTAAACCTTTATTTATGAAATAAAGGTTATGGTTTGTTTTAAAAATGAATGCAGTCTTTGAAAAACGTCTCATATAGAGGTCAAAACCTCGCAACGAAATCAATTAATATGGAACGTTTTTAATCAATAAGAACGGGACATTTCAATATGCTAACTTAATGATTTAAAACCTGGAAACACGAAAAACACCGTAAAACCGGATTTACGCCGTCGTAGTAACACCGCGGGCTGTTTTGGGTTAGTTAATTAAAAACTATGATAAACTTTGATTTAAAAGTTGTTATTCTGAGAAAATGATTTTTATTATGAACATGAAACTATATCCAAAAATTATGGTTAAACTCAAAGTGGAAGTATGTTTTCTAAAATGGTCATCTAGACGTCGTTCTTTCTACTGAAATGACTACCTTTACAAAAACGACTTGTAACTTATTTTTCCGACTATAAACCTATAATTTTTCTGTTTAGATTCATAAAATAGAGTTCAATATGAAACCATAGCAATTTGATTCACTCAAAACGGATTTAAAATGAAGAAGTTATGGGTAAAACAAGATTGGATAATTTTTCTCATTTTAGCTTCGTGAAAATTGGTAACAAATCTATTCCAACCATGACTTAATCAACTTGTATTGTATATTATGTAATCTTGAGATACCATAGACACGTATACAATGTTTCGACCTATCATGTCGACACATCTATATATATTTCGGAACAACCATAGACACTCTATATGTGAATGTTGGAGTTAGCTATACAGGGTTGAGGTTGATTCCAAAATATATATAGTTTGAGTTGTGATCAATACTGAGATACGTATACACTGGGTCGTGGATTGATTCAAGATAATATTTATCGATTTATTTCTGTACATCTAACTGTGGACAACTAGTTGTAGGTTACTAACGAGGACAGCTGACTTAATAAACTTAAAACATCAAAATATATTAAAAGTGTTGTAAATATATTTTGAACATACTTTGATATATATGTATATATTGTTATAGGTTCGTGAATCAACCAGTGGCCAAGTCTTACTTCCCGACGAAGTAAAAATCTGTGAAAGTGAGTTATAGTCCCACTTTTAAAATCTAATATTTTTGGGATGAGAATACATGCAGGTTTTATAAATGATTTACAAAATAGACACAAGTACGTGAAACTACATTCTATGGTTGAATTATCGAAATCGAATATGCCCCTTTTTATTAAGTCTGGTAATCTAAGAATTAGGGAACAGACACCCTAATTGACGCGAATCCTAAAGATAGATCTATTGGGCTTAACAAACCCCATCCAAAGTACCGGATGCTTTAGTACTTCGAAATTTATATCATATCCGAAGGGTGTCCCGGAATGATGGGGATATTCTTATATATGCATCTTGTTAATGTCGGTTACCAGGTGTTCACCATATGAATGATTTTTATCTCTATGTATGGGATGTGTATTGAAATATGAAATCTTGTGGTCTATTGTTACGATTTGATATATATAGGTTAAACCTATAACTCACCAACATTTTTGTTGACGTTTAAAGCATGTTTATTCTCAGGTGAATACTAAGAGCTTCCGCTGTTGCATACTAAAATAAGGACAAGATTTGGAGTCCATGTTTGTATGATATTGTGTAAAAACTGCATTCAAGAAACTGATTTCGATGTAACATATTTGTATTGTAAACCATTATGTAATGGTCGTGTGTAAACAGGATATTTTAGATTATCATTATTTGATAATCTACGTAAAGTTTTTTAAACCTTTATTTATGAAATAAAGGTTATGGTTTGTTTTAAAAATGAATGCAGTCTTTGAAAAACGTCTCATATAGAGGTCAAAACCTCGCAACGAAATCAATTAATATGGAACGTTTTTAATCAATAAGAACGGGACATTTCATGTAGCGCAGCCTGTACTGCGGCTATGTTTGAAGCTAGAAAAGTACGGAATTCCTCTTCATTCATATTCACGGTGTGTCGAGTAGTCGGTGCCATTTCCTTCAAAATAGTCAAATGGAACAAGTTAATCATACAGAATATTAAGAGTAGTTAATAGTATTTCGTAGCATAATATGAACTCATTTATAAAAGCTTTTTCTTCATATTAGCGTTTTATAAGTTTAAATTCGGGTAGTACCTACCCGTTAAGTTCATACTTAGTAGCTAATATACAATTCAACTACTACAATTCTATATGAAAAACTGATTGTAATAATATTTCGCGTTCAAACTTTTATACAATATTTTACAAACTTACAATACCGCTTATTTTACATAAAGCATGAAATATAGCACACAATAACTTTGAAACAAGATAGTTGTGAAGATAATTCTAGCTAGTACACAAGTCGTTCAGCAAAGGCAATAAAGACACGTAATTCATACGTCCAGAAACAAGTCATGCATTCTGGTTTTACTAGGACTACTTCCCATCCTTGGTCTTGTGGAACATAACCGTTATGGCCGTTGATAAGACAGCGTGTTGTAACGTCGTCAAAGGGACGAGGGTTACGTAATGACCAACAGTCTCGTAATAACCTAAAAACCTCATTTCTTACCCCAATTACCGACTCCGTCACTTGTGGGAACGTTTTGTTTAATAGTTGTAGCCCGATGTTCTTGTTCTCACTTTAGTGAGAAGCGAACATTACTAACCCGTAAGCATAACATGCTTCTTTATGTTGCATGTTAGCCGCTTTTTCTAAATCACGAAGTCCTATATTCGGATATACTGAGTCAAAATAATTTCTTAACCCGTTGCGTAAAATAGCATTTGGGTTCCCCGCAATATATGCGTCAAAGTAAACACATCGTAACTTATGGATTTACCAATGTGATATCCCCCATCTTTCGAACAAAAGCCTTTTATAAACCAAGGCATTCTTGGAACGTTCTTCGAATGTCTTACAAACTGATCTCGCCTTAAATAGTTGTGCCGAGGAATTCTGACTAACTCTAGACAAGATTTCATCAATCATGTCTCCGGGTAGGTCTCTTAAAATATTGGGTTGTCTATCCATTTTGTGTTTTTATACTGTAAAATAGACAAGAGTTAGATTCATAAAAAAAATACTTATTAATACAAGCAATTTTTGCATATATCATAAAGCATAAGCACACTATATTACATATATTATACCACACGAATACAACTATCTTATTCCGACTCGCTCGTTTCTTCTTGTTCGGTTTTGGTTAGTTTTGCCAAGTTTCTAGGGATATATGATGTTCCCCTAATACGAGCCGTCGTTGTCCACATTGGTTTAGAAAAACCTGGTGGTTTAGAGGTTCCCGGGTCATTGTTACAACTTAAGGAATTCGGGGGTTGACGATACATATAAAGTTCATCGGGGTTGGAATTAGATTTCTCTATTTTTATGCCCTTTCCCTTATTATTTTCTTTTGCCTTTTAAAATTCAGTTGGGGTAATTTCTATAACATCATCGGAATTCTCGTCGGAATTCGATTCATCGGAGAATTGGTAATCCTCCCAATATTTTGCTTCCTTGGCGGAAACACCATTGACCATAATTAACCTTGGTCGGTTGGTTGAGGATTCTCTTTTACTTAACCGTTTTATTATTTACCCCACCGGTTCTATTTCTTCTTCCGGTTCCGATTCTTCTTCCGGTTCCGATTCTTCTTCCGGTTCCGACTCTTCTTCCGGTTCCTCTTCGGGAACTTGTGAATCAGTCCACGAATCATTCCAATTTACATTTGACTCTTCATTATTATTAGGTGAGTCAATGGGACTTGTTCTAGAGGTAGACATCTATCACATAATATCAAACACGTTAAGAGATTAATATATTACATAATATTTATATGTTAAAAATATATAGTTTCCAACAAAAATGTTAAGCAATCATTTTTAAAGAAAACACGGTCGAAGTCCAGACTCACTAATGCATCCTAACAAACTCGATAAGACACACTAATGCAAATTTTCTGGTTCTCTAAGACCAACGCTCGGATACCAACTGAAATGTCCCGTTCTTATTGATTAAAAACGTTCCATATTAATTGATTTCATTGCGAGGTTTTGACCTCTATATGAGACGTTTTTCAAAGACTGCATTCATTTTTAAAACAAACCATGACCTTTATTTCATAAATAAAGGTTTAAAAAGCTTTACGTAGATTATCAAATAATGATAATCTAAAATATCCTGTTTACACACGACCATTACATAATGATTTACAATACAAATATGTTACATCGAAATCAGTTTCTTGAATGCAGTTTTTACACAATATCATACAAACATGGACTCCAAATCTTGTCCTTATTTTAGTAAGCAATAGCGGAAGCTCTTAGTATTCACCTGAGAATAAACATGCTTTAAACGTCAACAAAAACGTTGGTGAGTTATAGGTTTAACCTATATATATCAAATCGTAACAATAGACCACAAGATTTCATATTTCAATACACATCCCATACATAGAGATAAAAATCATTCATATGGTGAACACCTGGTAACCGACATTAACAAGATGCATATATATAAGAATATCCCCATCATTCCGGGACACTCTTCGGATATGATATAAATTTCGAAGTACTAAAGCATCTGGTACTTTGGATGGGGTTTGTTAGTCCCAATAGATCTATCTTTAGGATTCGCGTCAATTAGGGTGTCTGTTCCCTAATTCTTAGATTACCAGACTTAATAAAAAGGGGCATATTCGATTTCGATAATTCAACCATAGAATGTAGTTTCACGTACTTGTGTCTATTTTGTAAATCATTTATAAAACCTGCATGTATTCTCATCCCAAAAATATTAGATTTTAAAAGTGGGACTATAACTCACTTTCACAGATTTTTACTTCGTCGGGAAGTAAGACTTGGCCACTGGTTGATTCACGAACCTATAACAATATATACATATATATCAAAGTATGTTCAAAATATATTTACAACACTTTTAATATATTTTGATGTTTTAAGTTTATTAAGTCAGCTGTCCTCGTTAGTAACCTACAACTAGTTGTCCACAGTTGGATGTACAGAAATAAATCGATAAATATTATCTTGAATCAATTCACGACCCAGTGTATACGTATCTCAGTATTGATCACAACTCAAACTAAATATATTTTGGAATCAACCTCAACCCTGTATAGCTAACTCCAACATTCACATATAGAGTGTCTATGGTTGTTCCGAAATATATATAGATGTGTCGACATGATAGGTCGAAACATTGTATACGTGTCTATGGTATCTCAAGATTACATAATATACAATACAAGTTGATTAAGTTATGGTTGGAATAGATTTGTTACCAATTTTCACGTAGCTAAAATGAGAAAAATTATCCAATCTTGTTTTACCCATAACTTCTTCATTTTAAATCCGTTTTGAGTGAATCAAATTGCTATGGTTTCATATTGAACTCTATTTTATGAATCTAAACAGAAAAGTATAGGTTTATAGTCGGAAAAATAAGTTACAAGTCGTTTTTGTAAAGGTAGTCATTTCAGTCGAAAGAACGACGTCTAGATGACCATTTTAGAAAACATACTTCGACTTTGAGTTTAACCATAATTTTTGGATATAGTTTCATGTTCATAATAAAAATTATTTTCTCAGAATAATAACTTTTAAATCAAAGTTTATCATAGTTTTTAATTAACTAACCCAAAACAGCCCGCGGTGTTACTACGACGGCGTAAATCCGGTTTTACGGTGTTTTTTCGTATTTCCAGGTTTTAAATCATTAAGTTAGCATATCATATAGATATAGAACATGTGTTTAGTTGATTTTAAAAGTCAAGTTAGAAGGATTAACTTTTGTTTGCGAAAAAGTTTAGAATTAACTAAACTATGTTCTAGTGATTACGAGTTTAAACCTTCGAATAAGATAGTTTTATATATATGAATCGAATGATGTTATGAACATCATTACTACCTCAAGTTTAGTAGGTAAACCTACTGGAAGTGACAAGAAATGATCTAGCTTCAAAGGATCTTGGATGGCTTGAAAGTTCTTGAAGTAGGATCATGACACAAAAACAAGTTCAAGTAAGATTTTTACTCGAATTAAGATAGTTTATAGTTATAGAAATTGAATCAAAGTTTGAATATGAATATTACCTTGAATAAGAAAGATAACCTACTGTATATAATAAAGGTTTCTTGATCTTAGATGATTACTTGGAATGGATTAGAAAGCTTGGAAGTAAATTAGTAAACTTGAAGGGATTTTTGAAGTGTTCTTGAAGTGTTCTTCCTATGATGATTATAGCTTGATTCTTGAAGTGATTTTTGATGAAGATGATGATTAACTACTGGAAAAATACGTTCATAATAGTGTGTGTGTGTTGAGAGAGAATTAGAAAGAGAATTGGAAGTGAAATGGAGTGAATGATGAGTGGTAATTGGTGAGTGGTGAGTGGGGTTAAAAGGAGTTCTAGTTAGTTGACTAGCTCATGGTAGAAGTTAAAATTGATTAGTCATACATGACATAATCAAGAGTGGAATCCCATGCTAGTTCCTATTGGTATATACTCATAGTAAGTACGTTTTGAAGCTGTGTATAATACGGGTAAGAATACGACTAGAATTCTTGATGAAAGAAAAGAATGGAAAAGTAATTGTAACCATTTTCGTTAAGTATGAGTGTTTTGATATATGTCTTGAAGTCTTCCAAAAGTATTTTAATACATCTAAATACACTACATGTATATACATTTTAACTGAGTCGTTAAGTCATCGTTAGTCGTTACATGTAAGTGTTGTTTTGAAACCTTTAAGTTAACGATCTCAATTAATGTTGTTAACCCATTGTTTATTATATCTACTGAGATGTTAAATTATTATATTATCATGATATTATGATATATTAATATATCTTAATATGATATATATACATTTAAATGTCGTTACAACGATAATCGTTACATATATGTCTCGTTTCGAAATCCTTAAGTTAGTAGTCTTGTTTATATGTATATAACTCATTGTTAATATACTTATGGAGATACTTACTTATCATAATCTCATGTTAACCATATGTATATCCATATATATATCGTCATGTCGTTTTTACAAGTTTTAACGTTCGTGAATCGCCGGTCAACTTGGGTGGTCAATTGTCTATATGAAACATATTTCAATTAATCAAGTCTTAACAAGTTTGATTGCTTAACATGTTGGAAACATTTAATCATGTAAATATCAATCTCAATTAATATATATAAACATGGAAAAGTTCGGGTCACTACAGGTACCCAGCAATTCAAGATTATCAAGTGACTCAGCATAAGAAGAACTAGTAAACCCGGTAAGTAGCATACAACACAATACAGCCATGCTCCATTACAAGCATCGTGGTTTCCTGAGTGGTCTACATCAATTGTACTATTCAACAGAAGTCAAAGACAAAGTTGAACAGGAAAGGACACGCATCGGCGGCTGACAAGTGACCTTACAAGACCACGTGGGAATGCAGAAGTCTAACGCATGTGCAAACATGTGCTATACTTTTTCAATGCCTAGGGAACATAACATTCTATTTGTTTAAACGAATAGTACGCTCTCTGATGCAGTTGTCCCCACAAGTACAGACATCCTATGTACCAGTGGACAATAGAACCATTACACTGTTAATAGGACTACTATAAATTGTTGTATCTACTATTGTAACAACTAGTGGTGTGAGTTTTGTTATTTAGAGTCCAAAACATGTAATAGCTTTAAGTTTATCCTCATAGCTATATTTAGGTAAATCTGTATCAACCAACTATCATTCCACCAAGGATAGTTGTAATTCTTTGTGATTTAATCAATAAAGAATAACAGTTGAAAAATTACCTTTGACTCTATTTAAATTACATGCTTGAATACTAAACTGTGTTTAATTGGTTAGTTAATTAAAAGAAATTGTATTCACCCCCCCCCCCCCTCCCTCTACAATACTCATGTTGTTAATCAAGGGACCAACAGTAATAAATGTTTAACAAATGCTAAGATATAAATAATGCAGACTTCAATGCATCAGCTAGCAAAGCAACATAGGGCAGCATATAAGCTATTCTTCACCTGAGATAAACATGCTTAAAATATCAATACAATGTTTGAGTGAACATCATAGGTTTAATAATCAATAAGTTTAGACCACGAGATTTATTTCAAAACATCAAAATATTCAATATGCCATGAGTTATAATATCGAGCTAAACATTAACCCCTGACACTGTACGGGTGTCGGTAATCATTATTATGTACCCCCTTGATGATCGGTCAATGGGTAGAGACGTCGCTCTCAATAAGCCTACTCACAATAATTAAGCTTGCAACATTTTAATTCCAGCAATTATCGATATTATGGCGGGGATTTGCATGTAAAGATACAATCAATACAAGTTAACAAAAGTCTCACAAAGTTGCATATCAAAAATTTTAGGCACTTGTGTCTAAATTGTAAATCATTTAAAAATAAGCATGTGTCTCACCCCAAGATTTATAAAATTCAATAAAATATGTAAAAGCGGGGCTATGAGTTCACCTTAATAGCGCAGAAGAGTTATTCCACAAAAGAATGAATCGAACGAAACGGACGTGATCGAGATCTCAACCTAGAGATAGAATTTATGATCAGATATTGTCTAACAGACTTAAGTATAGTAACTAAACTAATGATAAGGGTTTTCTAAAAGAAATTCCATTTTCGGAAGGTTACGACATATGGAAAGTTTCCACTCTTAGTAACTTCCAGTTATAGAAAGTTCGGGTTATAATCTTTAGCAAGATATTGAACAACTTTGCTTAAACCCCGTTGCTATTAGATAAGTCACTCTGATGACCCATTGTTACCGGGCGCCCAGGACTCTTGACCAGAATCTATGTCTTGGCATTCGAGATCCACAAGCGGTTCCAATAAGGCAACAAGGACCACCCTAGGCCGTAAGTAGCGGTGAGGTTCGTATATAGTGCACGTTATCTTTCGATTATATCCTTCACATTAAGTTTAAGTCATAATCTATGTTATTATTATTTTATATTATATTTATTAATGACTCAACATTTATTTAAATCATACTTATAATAAAAGTATTAATAATTATCCTATAACTATTTATTATAATGTATTACTATAATTAGTTTTATAAACTTTTAATTATTATATACTAACCAAAGTATTCTATAATAATTAAATATAATTATTATATTTATTTATTTATTTATTTATTTATTTATAATTCATATTTATCTTATTATCTCTAATTACTTTTAAATTAAGTAAATATCTAAATTGTATTAAAAATAATATTCCTTATTTTTCTACAGTTTAAAATAGGTAAGATGATCATATAAAAACTTTAGATAAGATTTTATCTTATAAATAAATTTATTTACTTATTTATCTCGGTTTATATCTAATACAAACTTAATTATGGAATAAATATAAATTCGACCTAAAAATATAATTTTATATTTTTTACAGATTCCTACAAGTTTATTAAACTTATAAAAATTTTATATATTATTTTATTATTAATCTATATTTTTATTACGAATTTTATTCCTTTTACAAGACTAATTACTAGATAATTCGTATTTAATTATGAATAATATTACAATAATTACAAAAATTATTTTTATAAGTCCTAACACTATTATAAACATTTTCTAAAAGTTTATTATTATTTTTAATGTTTTACTCAATTTCTATCCTTTTATTTATATTAATAAAAACCGAATAGTAAGTAAATATAGATTAAATACCTATAATAATTTATAAATCCAATTTTCGACTCTAATTACTTTTAATAACTAAATACATTTTGTAAAAATTATTTTTAATATTTTTATGTGTTTAAATTATTTAAATCCAATATATATACATATATACACATCGAATACATAATATAATGAAAATAATTATTCTATTGATCAAAATAATATATAAAAATATGGTTTACCTTAGAAT